>NC_135233.1:325564518-325855061 GCF_051348905.1 Ranitomeya variabilis | reverse complement strand
GCTAGTATCGGCCGATACCGATACTTGCGCTATCGGATACCAACGGAAGTTCCATGTTCAAAATTCAGAAATTCAGCCAATGAGAAAGATTCCAAGTGTGGGCACATCCTGTTTAGCATGGAGGGCATGAAAGTAGGCAAGGCTGTGATTGGCTGCTGAAATGATGTCATGATGCAGTTTAAAAGTCGCTGGCGCCATTTTGCGATCACTCTGCTGTGAATTCAGTTAGTGACAGGACGCTGTTTGCTGACTGAGGGACAGTTTAGAGATAGCGATTTGCTTCTTTGTGCTTTCCAAAGGCTAATTTAGCAACCGCTGTGTTCACCTACTATTCACCTTGCTTTTGCCTTGTAGCGCTGTTTTCACAGCGATCTGCAAGGTCTCTCTGTGTGTGTGTGTGTGAGTGCAGCCCACTCTCTAGTCTGAGTGCAGCCACATAGGCCATCCATAGCTGGTTGTATTCAGTTCAGGGAGGGTGGTTCATTGCCTCATACTGTCCTTTTTTTTTTTTTTTTTTTGAAGTAGTGCAGGCTGCTGCACATTTTTTCAAATAATTCCTATTAGTGTCTTTCCACCCGTCTCCATCTAATTTGTGGAAAAACACTACATAGGATAAAGTAGAGGAGGGTTTTTGGGCCTTGCAGCGCCGTTTACGGCTGTCTGCACGGTCTCCGTGTGACTGCAGCTCGCCCTGTAGTCTGTGAGCAGCCGTAGCTTGGTTGTCTCCAGCTCAGGGTTGTTCACTGCGTCATACCGCCAAATCAATTTTAATTTTTTTTCAAGTACTGTAGTCTGCTGTTAATTAATTTAAAAAAATCCTATTAGTGTCTTTCCACCCGTCTCCAGCTAATTTGTGGAAAAACACTACATAGGATAAAGTAGAGGAGGGTTTTTGGGCCTTGCAGCGCCGTTTACGGCTGTCTGCACGGTCTCCGTGTGACTGCAGCTCGCCCTGTAGTCTGTGAGCAGCTATAGCCTGGTTGTCTCCAGCTCAGGGTTGTTCACTGCGTCATACCGCCAAATCAATTTTAATTTTTTTTCAAGTACTGTAGTCTGCTGCTAATTAATTTAAAAAAATCCTATTAGTGTCTTTCCACCCGTCTCCAGCTAATTTGTGGAAAAACACTACATAGGATAAAGTAGAGGAGGGTTTTTGGGCCTTGCAGCGCCGTTTACGGCTGTCTGCACGGTCTCCGTGTGACTGCAGCTCGCCCTGTAGTCTGTGAGCAGCCGTAGCTTGGTTGTCTCCAGCTCAGGGTTGTTAACTGCGTCATACCGCCAAATCAATTTTAATTTTTTTTCAAGTACTGTAGTCTGCTGCTAATTAATTTAAAAAAATCCTATTAGTGTCTTTCCACCCGTCTCCAGCTAATTTGTGGAAAAACACTACATAGGATAAAGTAGAGGAGGGTTTTTGGGCCTTACAGCGCCGTTAACGTCTGTCTGCACGGTCTCCGTGTGACTGCAGCTCTATCCGTTGTCAGTTCAGCCCCCAAAAAAGAAATAAATAATAAAGTTCACCAAACACACCAGTTACACCACTTTACATTTGTGTAGGCCACATTAACTCATATTAAAGTCTAGTCCACACTTTAGCTAATTAGTGTTTCTTATACCTGTTAGGAGGAGTTTTTCAGGAATAAGCACACAAAGCCGTTAGTACTTTTCTGCTTTTCTTTATCAGTCAACCACGATGAAGAAGGCAGTGAGTAAGGCACGTGGGCGTGGGCGCGGAGCAGGGAGGGGACGTGGGGATTCTGTGCCCGCTGCGGGCACCGGTGACTCATCAGCACCCACTTTCACGAGGGAACAGTCGTTCATGCGCAGCTTTGTCGCCGAGCGCCGTACACCGCTGCTGCGTGAAGACCAAATTGAAGCCGTTGTGGGATGGATGGCAGCTAATGCATCAACTTCCATTAGTGCCACATCCTCTCAGACACAGAGCACTGGAGAGCAGCCATCTGTCTCTTCACCACCTGCCAAATTGCCCAGGCAGACAGAGAGCCCAGGACAGGAGCCGTCTCTACTTCTGTTCTCTGAATCTCTTGGCTTGGAAACAGGGGGCCAGCCAAGCAGCATTGGAGAAATGGAAGAAGAGGCAGGGTGCAGTGATGCCCAACAGCTTTTTCTCTCTGAGTCTGAAGAGGCGGGTGGGCCAGTGGCTCCGTTCACCACATCGCAGGCCGCATCAGCTGATGATGACACTCAGGTGCCACTTACTGGTGCGTGCTCTGCTGCTGAGACTACCCGGGAGGAGCAGTTGGGGGCAGAGGGTAGTGTGGATGACGAGGTCCTTGACCCATCTTGGCGTCAGGGACAGGAAGGTGGTGGGAGCAGCTCTGAGGAAGAGATTCCCCGTACGGTCCAAAGAGGGAGAGGGAGGGGGAAGACTGCGGATCCTGCAGCCTCCGCTTTGGCACCCGTAAGGAGCATGTCTCTTCCAAAAGTCAAAAGGGGGGCTCCCAAGACTTGCAGTGCCTGGTCCTTTTTTGACACAGTTGCAGATGACATTTGCTATGTCAGATGCAAGGTGTGTCATCAAAAAATCAAAAGAGGTCAAAAAGTCGCCAACCTCAATACCTCCAACATGTGGAAACATGTGCGCAACAGGCACCCGGCGGAGTTAGACAAACACACTGAAGAGCTAGGCCAACCAACAGCGGCAGCTACCACCTCTTCAGCTCGTGTTGCCTCTTCCTCTAGCTCACACGCAGCTGGTTCGGCTTCCTCCCAGGATCGCCGTGGAAGAACCTCTGGCCCTGTTGTCCAGAGACCCGCTGTAATTCCACCCGCAGCACCACTTTCCCAGTCAACCACACACTCCCAGCCCAGTCTACAGCCATCGGTAGTACAGGCATGGGAGAAAAGGCGGCCTTTCTCGTCAAACCACCCACGAGCACAGGCTCTGACTGCAGGCATTGCCAAACTTCTGTCACTGGAAATGCTGTCATTCAGGCTGGTGGAGACTGACAGCTTCCGTGACTTGATGTCATTGGCAGTCCCACAGTACAGTGTGCCCAGCCGCTTTTACTTCAGCAGGCAAGCCGTCCCTGCCCTGCACAAGCATGTGGAGGGACACATAAAACACGCGCTACTGAACGCCGTCAGTAGCAAGGTCCACCTCACCACCGATGCGTGGACCAGTCAACATGGACAGGGGCGATACCTTTCCCTCACTGCCCATTGGGTTAATGTAGTTGAGCCGGGTACAGACCGTGCGAGTGGCGCAGGACGTGTCCTGCCCACTCCAAGGATTGCAGGAATCCATTCTGTACGCATTGACTCCTCCTCTTACACCAGTTCCTCAGAATCATCGCTGCAGGAGCCGTCACAGTCCACCTCCACATGGACCCGTGATGAACGTGTACCTGTTACGACCGACATGAGCACAGCCGTGGCCAAACGTCAACAGGCCGTCTTGAAATTAATTTTTTTGGGGAATCGTAGCCACACAGCGCAGGAGCTCTGGAATGCCATCAAGCAGGAGAGCGATGTGTGGTTTGAGCCAGCGAATCTCCAGCCAGGCATGGTAGTGTGTGATAATGGCCGAAATCTGGTGGCAGCCCTGGGCCTCGGCAACCTCACTCACATCCCATGTCTGGCACATGTGCTCAATTTGGTCGTGCAGAGTTTTTTGAGGGACTATCCGGATCTTGATGCACTGCTGCACAAGGTCCGCCTAGAGTGTGCTCACTTGCGGCGTTCCAGCACGGCAAAAGCGCGCATTGCGGCTCTGCAGCGCCGACACCGCCTGCCGGAACATCGCATCATATGTGACCTACCTACCAGGTGGAATTCCACGTTACATATGTTGGAGCGGTTGTGTGAGCAGCAGCAAGCTGTAATGGAGTACCAGCTGTATCAGGCGCACAAAAGTCGCAGTCAGCGCCGTACAGACTTCACAACCACAGAGTGGGCCACTATGAAGGATGTCTGCCAGGTTTTGCGTCCCTTCGATTATTCCACGCGGATGGCGAGTGCAGATGATGCACTAGTCAGCATGACTGTCCCCCTTATCTGCCTGCTTGAAAAATCACTGCAAGCGCTAAGGGATGATGTTGTGGAAGAGGTGGAGGATGAGGATTCACCACTTCCATCATCTTCTGGACAGTCAGCGCCACGTGGTTCCTCACAAACGCGTAGGCAGGGGACAGTTTGTGAGGAGGATGAGGAGGAGTCAATGGAGGAGGAAGACATCCGTCCAGAGGAGGGAGTTACACAATTGTCCAGTACTCAGTGTGTACAGCGAGGGTGGGGTGATGACGAGCGGGCAGAGATCACGCCTCCAGCTGGGGACAGCGTTTCTTGGGCAGTTGGCAGTCTGCAGCACATGGTGGATTACATGCTGCAGTGCCTGAGAAACGACCGCCGCATCGACCACATTCTCAACATGTCTGATTACTGGGTGTTCACCCTCCTCGATCCTCGCTACCGGGACAACGTAGAAAGCCTCATCACACCGTTGAACCGGGAGCGAAAAATGCGGGAGTACCAAGACACACTGGTCAGTTCCATCATCTTCTCCATTCCAACTGAGAGAAGTGCTGCTAGTGCATTCCAAAGCAGCTCAGTGCGTCCAGGCAGTGGTGGAGGCTCTGCACAAAGAGGGAGCAGAAGCAGTGCCTCTGCCCAAGGCAAGACCAGTATGGCCCAACTGTGGCACAGTTTTGTGTGCCCCCCACAAAAGTCTACACCATCACAGACGGCTCCAGTCAGCAGGAGGCAACGGTTCCGTCAGATGGTGACAGACTACATGTCTTGCCCTCTTGCTGTACTCCCAGACGGCTCTTCCCCTTTCAAGTTTTGGGTCTCAAAGCTGGATACATGGCCAGAGCTAAGCCAGTATGCATTGGAGGTGCTGTCTTGCCCTGCGGCCAGTGTATTATCGGAACGTGTCTTTAGTGCTGCAGGTGGTGTACTAACTGACCGTCGCATGCGACTATCCTCCGATAACGTTGACCGGCTTACTTTCCTGAAAATGAACAAGGCCTGGATCTCGCAGGAATTTGCCACTCCTCCTCCTGATTAAATAATTAGGTCACTGTATACGTTATCCAGGTCTCCTGTTGTGTTCATCTTTCAACCACCTGAACTTACATTCCTGGGCTCCAACAACGCCAGTTGAGGCTCAGAAGTGCCATCTGCACAGTCAAAACATACGACCCAGTGTTATTGGGTTTCAGTAACGTCAGCTGATCCCCAGCTGTGTAGCCGGCAATGTGTCCTGCGACCGCCACGCTGACACAACTGAAATGTAAGGGAACCTGTCCCCCCCCCCCCCCAAGGCGTTTGTTACTGAAAGAGCCACCTTGTGCAGCAGTAATGCTGCACAAGGAAAAGGTAGCTATTTTCATTATGCTCCTTGCACACGCAGAACTTAACACTTATAAAATGTGTCCACTGATACCGTAAAACCGTCCCGGAGGTGGGACTTTCCTTCGTAATATGACGCAGCACAGCTGTCATTCCTACCCCCTCGGCGCCGTGCCCCGGCTCCTCATCGTTGTTTGATTCCGTCCCGGAGCCTGCGCTGTTATGTTATCCCTTGGCCAGGCACACTTAGCGCTGCCCATCTTCTGACATCATTTGGTGTCAGGCTGGCTGCGCCTGTGCGGCCGCGCTGTCCGAGAGCCCGCCTCGCAGTGTGGTCTAATGTAATCCCACCGCGGGCCTGGGATCAGTGGCCATGCGCAGTGCATATCCTCGCCTCTCGCTCCACTCCCTACGGCTTCTTCAGACTGTGCGGTGCCAGCTGATCCGTAATAGCATGCCACGGCCGTGGCAGCGCACAGTCTGAAAAAGCCGTAGGGAGGGGAGCGAGAGGCGAGGATATGCACTGCGCATGGCCACTGATCCCAGGCCCGCGGTGGGATTACATTAGACCACACTGCGAGGCGGGCTCTCGGACAGCGCGGCCGCACAAGCGCAGCCAGCCTGACACCAAATGATGTCAGAAGATGGGCAGCGCTAAGTGTGCCTGGCCAAGGGATAACCTAACAGCGCAGGCTCCGGGACGGAATCAAACAACGATGAGGAGCCGGGGCACGGCGCCGAGGGGGTAGGAATGACAGCTGTGCTGCGTCATATTACGAAGGAAAGTCCCACCTCCGGGACAGTTTCACGGTTTCAGGGGACACATTTTATAAGTGTTTAGTTCTGTGCTTGCAAGGAGCATAATTAAAAGAGCCACCTTTTCCTTTTGCATCTTTTGAGCTGCACAAGCTGGCTCTTTCAGCTACAAATGCCTTGGGGGGGGGGGTTAAAGGTTCCCTTTCTCCAATCAGGCTTCGGCCTACATTGTGTTCCTCTGCTTCTACTGCTGTCCCTGGGCTCCAACACCGCTAGTTGTTGCCTGGTAGTGCTGTACGCACAGTCAACAGTCGCTCCTCTGTTATTGGGGTTCAGTAACGTCAGCTGTTCCCCTGCTGTGTGTGTGGCAATCCCTCCAACCTCCTCCAACCTCATCCAAACTCCTCCTCCTCCACCTGTCCCTGGGCTCCAACACCGCTAGTTGCCGTCCAGAAGTGCTGTACGCACAGTCAACAGTCGCTCCTCTGTTATTGGGGTTCAGTAACGTCAGCTGTTCCCCTGCTGTGTGTGTGGCAATCCCTCCTACCTCCTCCAACCTCCTCCTACCTCCTCCTCCTCCACCTGTCCCTGGGCTCCAACACCGCCAGTTGCCGTCCAGAAGTGCTGTACGCACAGTCAACAGTCCCTCCTCTGTTATTGGGGTTCAGTAACGTCAGCTGTTCCCCTGCTGTGTGTGTGGCAATCCCTCCTACCTCCTCCAACCTCCTCCTACCTCCTCCTCCACCTGTCCCTGGGCTCCAACACCGCCAGTTGCCGTCCAGAAGTGCTGTACGCACAGTCAACAGTCCCTCCTCTGTTATTGGGGTTCAGTAACGTCAGCTGTTCCCCTGCTGTGTGTGTGGCAATCCCTCCTACCTCCTCCTTCCTCCTCCACCTGTCCCTGGGCTCCAACACCGCCAGTTGCCGTCCAGAAGTGCTGTACGCACAGTCAACAGTCCCTCCTCTGTTATTGGGGTTCAGTAACGTCAGCTGTTCCCCTGCTGTGTGTGTGGCAATCCCTCCTACCTCCTCCAACCTCCTCCAACCTCCTCCTCCTCCACCTGTCCCTGGGCTCCAACACCGCTAGTTGCCGTCCAGAAGTGCTGTACGCACAGTCAACAGTCGCTCCTCTGTTATTGGGGTTCAGTAACGTCAGCTGTTCCCCTGCTGTGTGTGTGGCAATCCCTCCTACCTCCTCCAACCTCCTCCTACCTCCTCCTCCTCCACCTGTCCCTGGGCTCCAACACCGCCAGTTGCCGTCCAGAAGTGCTGTACGCACAGTCAACAGTCCCTCCTCTGTTATTGGGGTTCAGTAACGTCAGCTGTTCCCCTGCTGTGTGTGTGGCAATCCCTCCTACCTCCTCCTTCCTCCTCCACCTGTCCCTGGGCTCCAACACCGCCAGTTGCCGTCCAGAAGTGCTGTACGCACAGTCAACAGTCCCTCCTCTGTTATTGGGGTTCAGTAACGTCAGCTGTTCCCCTGCTGTGTGTGTGGCAATCCCTCCTACCTCCTCCAACCTCCTCCAACCTCCTCCTCCTCCACCTGTCCCTGGGCTCCAACACCGCTAGTTGCCGTCCAGAAGTGCTGTACGCACAGTCAACAGTCGCTCCTCTGTTATTGGGGTTCAGTAACGTCAGCTGTTCCCCTGCTGTGTGTGTGGCAATCCCTCCTACCTCCTCCAACCTCCTCCTACCTCCTCCTCCTCCACCTGTCCCTGGGCTCCAACACCGCCAGTTGCCGTCCAGAAGTGCTGTACGCACAGTCAACAGTCCCTCCTCTGTTATTGGGGTTCAGTAACGTCAGCTGTTCCCCTGCTGTGTGTGTGGCAATCCCTCCTACCTCCTCCTACCTCCTCCTCCTCCACCTGTCCCTGGGCTCCAACACCGCCAGTTGCCGTCCAGAAGTGCTGTACGCACAGTCAACAGTCCCTCCTCTGTTATTGGGGTTCAGTAACGTCAGCTGTTCCCCTGCTGTGTGTGTGGCAATCCCTCCTACCTCCTCCTTCCTCCTCCACCTGTCCCTGGGCTCCAACACCGCCAGTTGCCGTCCAGAAGTGCTGTACGCACAGTCAACAGTCCCTCCTCTGTTATTGGGGTTCAGTAACGTCAGCTGTTCCCCTGCTGTGTGTGTGGCAATCCCTCCTACCTCCTCCAACCTCCTCCAACCTCCTCCTCCTCCACCTGTCCCTGGGCTCCAACACCGCTAGTTGCCGTCCAGAAGTGCTGTACGCACAGTCAACAGTCGCTCCTCTGTTATTGGGGTTCAGTAACGTCAGCTGTTCCCCTGCTGTGTGTGTGGCAATCCCTCCTACCTCCTCCAACCTCCTCCTACCTCCTCCTCCTCCACCTGTCCCTGGGCTCCAACACCGCCAGTTGCCGTCCAGAAGTGCTGTACGCACAGTCAACAGTCCCTCCTCTGTTATTGGGGTTCAGTAACGTCAGCTGTTCCCCTGCTGTGTGTGTGGCAATCCCTCCTACCTCCTCCTACCTCCTCCACCTGTCCCTGGGCTCCAACACCGCCAGTTGCCGTCCAGAAGTGCTGTACGCACAGTCAACAGTCCCTCCTCTGTTATTGGGGTTCAGTAACGTCAGCTGTTCCCCTGCTGTGTGTGTGGCAATCCCTCCAACCTCCTCCAACCTCATCCAAACTCCTCCTCCTCCACCTGTCCCTGGGCTCCAACACCGCTAGTTGCCGTCCAGAAGTGCTGTACGCACAGTCAACAGTCGCTCCTCTGTTATTGGGGTTCAGTAACGTCAGCTGTTCCCCTGCTGTGTGTGTGGCAATCCCTCCTACCTCCTCCAACCTCCTCCTACCTCCTCCTCCTCCACCTGTCCCTGGGCTCCAACACCGCCAGTTGCCGTCCAGAAGTGCTGTACGCACAGTCAACAGTCCCTCCTCTGTTATTGGGGTTCAGTAACGTCAGCTGTTCCCCTGCTGTGTGTGTGGCAATCCCTCCTACCTCCTCCTACCTCCTCCACCTGTCCCTGGGCTCCAACACCGCCAGTTGCCGTCCAGAAGTGCTGTACGCACAGTCAACAGTCCCTCCTCTGTTATTGGGGTTCAGTAACGTCAGCTGTTCCCCTGCTGTGTGTGTGGCAATCCCTCCAACCTCCTCCAACCTCATCCAAACTCCTCCTCCTCCACCTGTCCCTGGGCTCCAACACCGCTAGTTGCCGTCCAGAAGTGCTGTACGCACAGTCAACAGTCGCTCCTCTGTTATTGGGGTTCAGTAACGTCAGCTGTTCCCCTGCTGTGTGTGTGGCAATCCCTCCTACCTCCTCCAACCTCCTCCTACCTCCTCCTCCTCCACCTGTCCCTGGGCTCCAACACCGCCAGTTGCCGTCCAGAAGTGCTGTACGCACAGTCAACAGTCCCTCCTCTGTTATTGGGGTTCAGTAACGTCAGCTGTTCCCCTGCTGTGTGTGTGGCAATCCCTCCTACCTCCTCCTACCTCCTCCACCTGTCCCTGGGCTCCAACACCGCCAGTTGCCGTCCAGAAGTGCTGTACGCACAGTCAACAGTCCCTCCTCTGTTATTGGGGTTCAGTAACGTCAGCTGTTCCCCTGCTGTGTGTGTGGCAATCCCTCCAACCTCCTCCAACCTCATCCAAACTCCTCCTCCTCCACCTGTCCCTGGGCTCCAACACCGCTAGTTGCCGTCCAGAAGTGCTGTACGCACAGTCAACAGTCGCTCCTCTGTTATTGGGGTTCAGTAACGTCAGCTGTTCCCCTGCTGTGTGTGTGGCAATCCCTCCTACCTCCTCCAACCTCCTCCTACCTCCTCCTCCTCCACCTGTCCCTGGGCTCCAACACCGCCAGTTGCCGTCCAGAAGTGCTGTACGCACAGTCAACAGTCCCTCCTCTGTTATTGGGGTTCAGTAACGTCAGCTGTTCCCCTGCTGTGTGTGTGGCAATCCCTCCTACCTCCTCCTACCTCCTCCACCTGTCCCTGGGCTCCAACACCGCCAGTTGCCGTCCAGAAGTGCTGTACGCACAGTCAACAGTCCCTCCTCTGTTATTGGGGTTCAGTAACGTCAGCTGTTCCCCTGCTGTGTGTGTGGCAATCCCTCCAACCTCCTCCAACCTCATCCAAACTCCTCCTCCTCCACCTGTCCCTGGGCTCCAACACCGCTAGTTGCCGTCCAGAAGTGCTGTACGCACAGTCAACAGTCGCTCCTCTGTTATTGGGGTTCAGTAACGTCAGCTGTTCCCCTGCTGTGTGTGTGGCAATCCCTCCTACCTCCTCCAACCTCCTCCTACCTCCTCCTCCTCCACCTGTCCCTGGGCTCCAACACCGCCAGTTGCCGTCCAGAAGTGCTGTACGCACAGTCAACAGTCCCTCCTCTGTTATTGGGGTTCAGTAACGTCAGCTGTTCCCCTGCTGTGTGTGTGGCAATCCCTCCTACCTCCTCCTACCTCCTCCTCCTCCACCTGTCCCTGGGCTCCAACACCGCCAGTTGCCGTCCAGAAGTGCTGTACGCACAGTCAACAGTCCCTCCTCTGTTATTGGGGTTCAGTAACGTCAGCTGTTCCCCTGCTGTGTGTGTGGCAATCCCTCCTACCTCCTCCAACCTCCTCCAACCTCCTCCTCCTCCACCTGTCCCTGGGCTCCAACACCGCTAGTTGCCGTCCAGAAGTGCTGTACGCACAGAGCCAAACACCTCGCCAATGTGTTAGTGGGGTTCAGCACCGCCAGCTGTTCCCCTGCTGTGTATACGGCAACGTGTACTGCGACCGCCACGCAGACACAACAAGTTAAATGTAAGGGAACCTGACCCCCCCCCCCCCCAGGCGTTTGTTACTGAAGGAGCCACCTTGTGCAGCAGTAATAATGCAAAGGGAAAAAGTGCCTCTTTTCGTGATGCTCCTTGCACATGCTGAACCTAACACTTATGAAATGTGTCCCCACACAGCGTTAAACCGTCCGGTAGGTGGAACTTTCCTTTGTCGTGTGACGCAGCACAGCCATCATTTTTACCCCCTTGGCGCCGTGCGCCCACTCCTCAGCGTTGTTTGAATCTGTCCCGGAGCCTGCGCTGTTAGGTTAGCCCTTGGCCATGCACACATGTTGCGCTGCCCGTCTTCTGACCTCATTTGGTGTCAGGCTGGCTGCGCCTGTGCGGGTGCGCTGGTCGAGATCCCGCCTCGCAGTGTCGTCTAATGTAATCCCACCGCGGGCCTGTGATCCGTGCCCGTGCGCAGTGCATATCCTCTCCTCTCACTCCCCTCCCTACGGCTTCTTCAGACTGTGCGATGTCAGCTGGTCCCTAATAGCATGCCACGGCCGTGACAACGCACAGTCTGAAAAAGCCGTAGGGAGGGGAGTGAGAGGACAGGATATGCACTGCGCACGGGCACGGATCACAGGCCCGCGGTGGGATTACATTAGACGACACTGCGAGGCGGGATCTCGGCCAGCGCACCCGCACAGGCGCAGCCAGCCTGACACCAAATGAGGTCAGAAGACGGGCAGCGCAACATGTGTGCATGGCCAAGGGCTAACCTAACAGCGCAGGCTCCGGGACAGATTCAAACAACGCTGAGGAGTGGGCGCACGGCGCCAAGGGGGTAAAAATGATGGCTGTGCTGCGTCACACGACAAAGGAAAGTTCCACCTACCGGACGGTTTAACGCTGTGAGGAGACACATTTCATAAATGTTTGGTTCCGCATGTACAAGGACCATAATTAAAAGAGCTAAGTTTACCTTTTCCAGCATTAGTGCTGTACACAATGGCTCTTTCAGCTACAAACGCCTGGGGGGGGGGGTGTTAAAGGTTTCCTTTCAACTTGCTCGAGTGCAGGCTTCGGCCTACACTCCGCTCCCCCTGCTCCTCCTGCTGACCCTGGGCTCTAACACCGCCAGTTTTTGCCCAGATGTGCTAGCTGCACAGAGAAAAACACCAGCCAATGTGTCAGTGGGGTTCAGCACCGCCAGCTGTTCCCCTGCTGTGTAGCCGGCAACGTGTCCTGCGACCGCCACGCAGACACAAGAACTGAAATTGAAGGGAACCTGTCCCCCCTCCCCCAGGTGTTTCTATGTTTTACAGCTACCTTGAACAGCAGTAATGCTGCATGTGTTCAAGGTGGCTCAGAAACTTATTCTCCTTGCCCATGTTGAAGTGAACACGTCTAAAATGTGTCCTCTGTGACCATTAAAACGTCCCTCAGGTGTGATTTGACTTTGTATTGACACACGCAACAAGCTCCTTGGTAGCGCTGCCCGTCTTCTGGCATCATTGTTTGGCTGGCTGCGCCTCTGCGGCCGCCCTGACCCACACAACGCCCCTCGGTGTCTTATTTATTGGGACTGCGAGGGTGTGATTGATGGGCAGGATCAGTGCATCAGTTCGCCTGTCCCTCCTCTCCTTCCGCCTTCTTCGGACTGTGCGGCTTCATGGCCGTGGCATGCGATAAGGGATCAGATGACGCCGCACAGTCTGAAGCGGGTGTAAGGACCCGAGTGTGAGAGGCCAACATATGTGCTGCGCCAGGCCCTGAATCCCAGCCCCGCAGTGTTTTAACAATGTTAAGACACTGCGGGGCTGGGATTCATGGGCATCGCGAACCGCACCGGCCGACATTACATGATGCCAGAAGATGGGCAGCGCTAACGGCGCTAGGCCAGGGGATAACACGACAGCGCAGACTCCTGTACAGCAAATAACAACGCTCAGGAGGCTGCACCCAGCACCAAGGTGGGATTCTTGACATCTGTGCTGCGTCTCATTACAAAGGGAACTCTCGCCTCCATTACACAGTTTGACTGTATAAAGGGCTAAATGTTATACGTGTTCCATTCAGCGTGTGCAAGGAGAAAAATTACAAGAGCAACCTTTGACTTGCGCAGCACTACTGCTGCATAAGCTGTGGCTCTTCTACTTTGTAACCCCTGAGGGGGGGTTAAAGGTGACTTTTGAAATCGGTTCAATTAGGCTTCGGCCTACACTCTGCTCCACCTGCAGAGCCCGGGCTCCAACAACGCTAGTTGCTGTCCGGAAGTGCTGGCTGCACAGAGCCAAACACCTCGCCAATGTGTCAGTGGGGTCCAGCACCGCCAGCTGTTCCCCTGCTGTGTAGCCGGCAACGTGTCCTGCAAAAGCCACGCAGACACAACACACCCAAAGCTGCCGCCTGTGCAGGCTTCGGCCTACACTCCCCTCCCCCTGCTCCTCCTCCTCCTGCTCCTCCTCCTGCTGTCCCTGGGCTCTAACACACCGCCAGTTTTTGCCCAGATGTGCTAGCTGCACAGAGAAAAACACCAGCCAATGTGTCAGTGGGGTCCAGCACCGCCAGCTGTTCCCCTGCTGTGCAGCCGGCAACGTGTCCTGCAAAAGCCACGCAGACACAAGAACTGAAATTGAAGGGAACCTGTCCCCCCTCCCCCAGGCGTTTTTACGTTATCCAGCCACCTTGTACAGCGGTAATGCTGCATGTGTGCAAGGTGGCTCATAAACGTATTCTCCTCGCACATGTGGAACTGAAAACACGTCTGAAATGTGTCCTCTGTGTGACCATTTAACCGTCCCGGGGGTGTGACTTTCCTTTGTAATGACACGCTGCAACCCCCTTGGTAGCGCTGCCCGTCTTCTGGCATCATTGTTTGGCTGGCTGCGCCTCTGCGGCCGCCCTGACCCACACAACGCCCCTCGGTGTCTTATTTATTGGGACTGCGAGGGTGTGATTGATGGGCAGGATCAGTGCATCAGTTCGCCTGTCCCTCCTCTCCTTCCGCCTTCTTCGGACTGTGCGGCTTCATGGCCGTGGCATGCGATAAGGGATCAGATGACGCCGCACAGTCTGAAGCGGGTGTAAGGACCCGCGTGTGAGAGGCGAACATATGTGCTGCGCCAGGCCCTGAATCCCAGCCCCGCAGTGTTTTAACAATGTTAAGACACTGCGGGGCTGGGATTCATGGTCATCGCGAACCGCAACGGCCGACATTAAATGATGTCAGAAGATGGGCAGCGCTAACGGCGCTAGGCCAGGGGATAACACGACAGCGCAGACTCCTGTACAGCAAATAACAACGCTCAGGAGGCTGCACCCAGCACCAAGGTGGGATTCTTGACATCTGTGCTGCGTCTCATTACAAAGGGAACTCTCGCCTCCATTACACAGTTTGACTGTATAAAGGGCTAAATGTTATACGTGTTCCATTCAGCGTGTGCAAGGAGAAAAATTACAAGAGCAACCTTTGACTTGCGCAGCACTACTGCTGCATAAGCTGTGGCTCTTCTACTTTGTAACCCCTGAGGGGGGGTTAAAGGTGACTTTTGAAATCGGTTCAATTAGGCTTCGGCCTACACTCTGCTCCACCTGCAGAGCCCGGGCTCCAACAACGCTAGTTGCTGTCCGGAAGTGCTGGCTGCACAGAGCCAAACACCTCGCCAATGTGTCAGTGGGGTCCAGCACCGCCAGCTGTTCCCCTGCTGTGTAGCCGGCAACGTGTCCTGCAAAAGCCACGCAGACACAACACACCCAAAGCTGCCGCCTGTGCAGGCTTCGGCCTACACTCCCCTCCCCCTGCTCCTCCTCCTCCTGCTCCTCCTCCTGCTGTCCCTGGGCTCTAACACACCGCCAGTTTTTGCCCAGATGTGCTAGCTGCACAGAGAAAAACACCAGCCAATGTGTCAGTGGGGTCCAGCACCGCCAGCTGTTCCCCTGCTGTGCAGCCGGCAACGTGTCCTGCAAAAGCCACGCAGACACAAGAACTGAAATTGAAGGGAACCTGTCCCCCCTCCCCCAGGCGTTTTTACGTTATCCAGCCACCTTGTACAGCGGTAATGCTGCATGTGTGCAAGGTGGCTCATAAACGTATTCTCCTCGCACATGTGGAACTGAAAACACGTCTGAAATGTGTCCTCTGTGTGACCATTTAACCGTCCCGGGGGTGTGACTTTCCTTTGTAATGACACGCTGCAACCCCCTTGGTAGCGCTGCCCGTCTTCTGGCATCATTGTTTGGCTGGCTGCGCCTCTGCGGCCGCCCTGACCCACACAACGCCCCTCGGTGTCTTATTTATTGGGACTGCGAGGGTGTGATTGATGGGCAGGATCAGTGCATCAGTTCGCCTGTCCCTCCTCTCCTTCCGCCTTCTTCGGACTGTGCGGCTTCATGGCCGTGGCATGCGATAAGGGATCAGATGACGCCGCACAGTCTGAAGCGGGTGTAAGGACCCGCGTGTGAGAGGCGAACATATGTGCTGCGCCAGGCCCTGAATCCCAGCCCCGCAGTGTTTTAACAATGTTAAGACACTGCGGGGCTGGGATTCATGGTCATCGCGAACCGCAACGGCCGACATTAAATGATGTCAGAAGATGGGCAGCGCTAACGGCGCTAGGCCAGGGGATAACACGACAGCGCAGACTCCTGTACAGCAAATAACAACGCTCAGGAGGCTGCACCCAGCACCAAGGTGGGATTCTTGACATCTGTGCTGCGTCTCATTACAAAGGGAACTCTCGCCTCCATTACACAGTTTGACTGTATAAAGGGCTAAATGTTATACGTGTTCCATTCAGCGTGTGCAAGGAGAAAAATTACAAGAGCAACCTTTGACTTGCGCAGCACTACTGCTGCATAAGCTGTGGCTCTTCTACTTTCTAACCCCTGAGGGGGGGTTAAAGGTGACTTTTGAAATCGGTTCAATTAGGCTTCGGCCTACACTCTGCTCCACCTGCAGAGCCCGGGCTCCAACAACGCTAGTTGCTGTCCGGAAGTGCTGGCTGCACAGAGCCAAACACCTCGCCAATGTGTCAGTGGGGTCCAGCACCGCCAGCTGTTCCCCTGCTGTGTAGCCGGCAACGTGTCCTGCAAAAGCCACGCAGACACAACACACCCAAAGCTGCCGCCTGTGCAGGCTTCGGCCTACACTCCCCTCCCCCTGCTCCTCCTCCTCCTGCTCCTCCTCCTGCTGTCCCTGGGCTCTAACACACCGCCAGTTTTTGCCCAGATGTGCTAGCTGCACAGAGAAAAACACCAGCCAATGTGTCAGTGGGGTCCAGCACCGCCAGCTGTTCCCCTGCTGTGCAGCCGGCAACGTGTCCTGCAAAAGCCACGCAGACACAAGAACTGAAATTGAAGGGAACCTGTCCCCCCTCCCCCAGGCGTTTTTACGTTATCCAGCCACCTTGTACAGCGGTAATGCTGCATGTGTGCAAGGTGGCTCATAAACGTATTCTCCTCGCACATGTGGAACTGAAAACACGTCTGAAATGTGTCCTCTGTGTGACCATTTAACCGTCCCGGGGGTGTGACTTTCCTTTGTAATGACACGCTGCAACCCCCTTGGTAGCGCTGCCCGTCTTCTGGCATCATTGTTTGGCTGGCTGCGCCTCTGCGGCCGCCCTGACCCACACAACGCCCCTCGGTGTCTTATTTATTGGGACTGCGAGGGTGTGATTGATGGGCAGGATCAGTGCATCAGTTCGCCTGTCCCTCCTCTCCTTCCGCCTTCTTCGGACTGTGCGGCTTCATGGCCGTGGCATGCGATAAGGGATCAGATGACGCCGCACAGTCTGAAGCGGGTGTAAGGACCCGCGTGTGAGAGGCGAACATATGTGCTGCGCCAGGCCCTGAATCCCAGCCCCGCAGTGTTTTAACAATGTTAAGACACTGCGGGGCTGGGATTCATGGTCATCGCGAACCGCAACGGCCGACATTAAATGATGTCAGAAGATGGGCAGCGCTAACGGCGCTAGGCCAGGGGATAACACGACAGCGCAGACTCCTGTACAGCAAATAACAACGCTCAGGAGGCTGCACCCAGCACCAAGGTGGGATTCTTGACATCTGTGCTGCGTCTCATTACAAAGGGAACTCTCGCCTCCATTACACAGTTTGACTGTATAAAGGGCTAAATGTTATACGTGTTCCATTCAGCGTGTGCAAGGAGAAAAATTACAAGAGCAACCTTTGACTTGCGCAGCACTACTGCTGCATAAGCTGTGGCTCTTCTACTTTCTAACCCCTGAGGGGGGGTTAAAGGTTACCTTTGAAATTGGTTCAAGTAGGCTTCGGCCTACACTCTGCTCCCCCTGCAGAGCCCGGGCTACAACACCGCTCGTTGCTGTCCGGAAGTGCTGGCTGCACAGAGCCAAACACCTCGCCAATGTGTCAGTGGGGTCCAGCACCGCCAGCTGTTCCCCTGCTGTGTAGCCGGCAACGTGTCCTGCGACCGCCACGCAGACACAACACACCCAAAGCTGCCGCCAGTGCAGGCTTCGGCCTACACTCCCCTCCCCCTGCTCCTGCTCCTCCTCCTTCTCCTGCTGTCCCTGGGCTCTAACACACCGCCAGTTGGGGCCCAGATGTGCTAGCTGCACAGAGAAAAACACCAGCCAATGTGTCAGTGGGGTTCAGCACCGCCAGCTGTTCCCCTGCTGTGCAGCCGGCATCGTGTCCTGCAAAAGCCACGCAGACACTTGCTCTTGTACCTTCTGCTCCCCATCCTGGTTCCAGTACCGTCAGCTGGTTCCGGGCAGAGCCTTTGGCTTAGGTGCCTCCCTTTGGTATCCGAGTTCCACCAACGTCAGGTGGTCCTTGGTAGTGCTTTCAGGCACGGGTACCTCCTGCTTAGTAACCGGGTTCCAGTAACGTCAGCTGGTCCTCGGTAGTTCCATTGGCTCTTGGACCTTCGGCTACCCATCCGGGTTCCAGCACCGTCAGCTGGTTCTCGGCAGTGTCTTTTGCTCTTGTACCTTCTGCTCCCCATCCTGGTTCCAGTACCGTCAGCTGGTTCCGGGCAGAGCCTTTGGCTTAGGTGCCTCCCTCTGGGTATCTGAGTTCCACCAACGTCAGGTGGTCCTTGGTAGTGCTTTCAGCACGGGTACCTCCTGCTTAGTAACCGGGTTCCAGTAACGTCAGCTGGTCCTCGGTCGTTCCATTGGCTCTTGGACCTTCGGGTAGCCATCTGAGCTCCAGTTCCATCAGCTGGTTCTCGGCATTCTCTCAGCCTTCTTGTACCTTCTGCTGCATTTCCAAGTTCAAGAGACTAAACACGATGACCCGGAAGACCACCCCTAAGATGACGACGACACCAGAGACGACAACCACCGTGATGACGACGACCCTGGAGACGATGACCCTGAAGACCACCCCGATGACGACGACCCCGGAGACGACCCCGATGACGACGACCCCGGAGACGACGACCCTGGAGACGACGACGACCTGGAAGACCGAGAAGCAGAAGAACAAGAGGCTGCAGAACAAAGAGCAGAAGGACATTAAGCATAACACAAAATATCAGAGCAAAAAATATTATGTAAATTATAAGCAGAAGAAGACTAAGCAGTGTATGGGGGTGAGTCCGTTCCTCCTCGTGGTGCCCCTGGATAAAGCCTGATGCTGCAGGCCAAACTGAACGCGGACAAATGTAACTGTTTTGTGACAGGCAGAACGGAAGGTGTAATCTTCAAACTTTTATAGATAACAACTACGGGAATGCCTGTCACAAATAAGAATATGATGAAGAAGTAGAATATGATGAAGATAATAGTAAAATAAAAAGAATATGAACAATGTAACCCAAAAAATAATAGGTAGAAGATGAAGAAGAAGATGAAGAAGGTGAAGAAGTTGATGTCAAAGAAGCTGATGATGAGGATAATGAAGAAGAAAGCGTGGGAGAAGTAAAAAAGAAGGTGAAGGGCGTGGAAGTAGTGAAACATCAATATCTGACATAAAAAAAAAAAATAACATAGTCAAATTCTTTCTAACGCCGAACGTCATAAAAAAAAAAAAAAAATCCTGCTATTCTATTAGATTGGGCTAAACCTCTGTGCCTTTAATGTCTCCGCCACGTCCCCCAATACATCCTACATTATTCTTAGTTGTTTTCCTTCATGTAGAATGAACCTACAAGTGTATAAAGGGTTTATTTTAATTCCGATATTTTCGTCCCATTGACTTGCATTGGGATCGGGTATCGGTATCGGATTGGATTCCGATACTGTGACGGTATCGGCCGATACTTTCCGATTCCGATACTTTCCGATATCGGAAAGTATCGCTCAACACTACTTCTCAAGCAGCTCCTCGATGCGCGGCATTGAGTGCGCGTCAGAGGCTGTAATGGCGTTGAGCCCCCTGTAGTCCACGCAGAACCGGGTGGTCCGGTCCTTCTTTGGCACGAGAACTACAGGTGAGGCCCATGCACCCTTTGACCGTCGAATCACCCCCAGCTGTAACATCTCATCGATCTCCTGGCGCATAATCTGCTGCACCTGGTCAGAGATTCGATAGGGTGTTCGCCGTATTGGGGCGTGATTCCCGGTGTCCACCTCGTGGACGGCTAACTCAGTCCTTCCAGGCCGGTTGGAGAACACGACCCGGAAGGGTTCCAGTGTGGTTTGCAACTGCAACCGCTGTGGTTCATCTAGCGAGGCGCTTACCTCCACTTCCTCAATGGACCCACGGGCCTTGGCTTGGGCCAGCATGTCCAGGAGGGTGTCTTCCTCCCCTTCTTCGGGTGCGCTGCAGACCGGTAGGACGAAAGGTTCACGTTCGTGATGAGCCTTCATCATGTTGATGTGAAAGGCCTTTCGCCTACCCCGAGTGTGGTCAAGCGTGACCACGTAGGTGACCAGGTTGAGCTGTTGGTGGACGACGTACGGGCCCTCCCAGGCTGCCTGAAGCTTATCCGTTGGTACAGGAACCAGCACCCACACCTTTTGACCCATGTGGTAGGTCCGCTCCCGGGCGTTCTGGCCGTACCAGTGCTTCTGATCAGCCTGAGCCTGCGTCATGTTGTCATGCACCAACTGCGTCAAGGTCTGCATCTTGTCACGGAAGCGCATGACATACTCCACTATGGACACTTCAGAAGGGTTCGGCTCCCCTTCCCAGGATTCTCTTACCAACCCAAGGGGTCCCCGGACTCGCCTGCCGTACACGAGCTCGAAGGGGGAGAACCCTGTCGAGGCCTGCGGAACCTCTCGGTAAGCGAATAGCAGGTGTGGGAGGTACCGCTCCCAGTCGCGCCCTTGTGTCTCAACCAGCATGCGTAGCATCTGTTTGAGGGTACCATTGAAGCGTTCACACAAGCCATTGGTCTGTGGGTGATATGCACTCGATACCAGGTGCTTCACCTGCATTTTCTTACAGAGAGCCTCCATTAGGTGAGACATAAATTGGGTCCCTTAATCAGTAAGCATTTCCCTGGGAAATCCTACACGTGAAAAGATGGCCAACAGGGCATCCGCCACCTTATCTGCCCTAGTTGACGACAGAGCTACTGCCTCTGGGTACCGGGTAGCGTAGTCTACCACAGTAAGAATATATTGCTTTCCAGAGCTGCTGGGGACGGCCAGCGGGCCCTCAATGTCCACCGCAATCCTCTGGAAAGGCTCCTCTATCACTGGCAAAGGGATCAGGGGAGCCTTAAGAGCAGGCCCCGCCTTCCCCACTCTTTGACAGGTGACAGGAGCGGCAGTAGTTTGACACATCTGTCCCCATCTTAGGCCAATAGAAGTGTTGAGACAGCCGGGCCTTAGTTTTGCTGATCCCCAAGTGTCCAGCTAGCAGGATCTCATGGGCAATCCACAACAACTCACCCCGGAATTGCTGCGGGACGACCAGCTGTCTTTCCCTCAACCACTACTTTTGCGATTTTCCGGGTACTGTCTCCCGGTACAACCTTCCTCCTTCCCAGAACACCTTCTCCTTATCAGTCTCGGAGAATGACGTCCCGGCGAGTTGTCTCAAACTCTCTAGGCTCGCATCTGTGTGCAGAGCGGCCTGAAACTCCTGGCTAGGGGAAGCCAGAAGCGATGTCAGGGTCCCTTCCCCACGGGAGCCCTCTGGGACTTGCTCTGGGTCCACCTCTGGTTCAGTCACACTGATGACTGAGGAGGGTCCGGAAGGCAGACAGGTATCTGCGTTCCGGGCACTCTGACTGCGGGTGACAGCAGCTACGTAGGCTGTCTCCCCGGGGATTTCTACAGACCCAACAGCCGACGCTGCTATGGGCTCTACCTCCCCATCCACCCCCATTACCTCAGGAGCATTGCTACTTATGGGCCAGTTACCTTCCTCGGTGGCACTGGTCAATTGCATGGCATCACCTTCCTCACGGTTCCCATGTATCTCCCCATTTCCGGTAGCACCGACACTTGCCCCTGCTAGGGGTTCCTCAGCCGTCTCACTCCGCAGAGCGACGTGGCTGAGCACTCCTGTACCTACGGACACATCAACTTTCATAGAAACATCATTATCAGGTACAGTTGGCACAGGTACAACATTTCCACCATCAATCCTAGGGAAAAAATGGTTATCAGATGCAACATCACAAGATAAAGCATGGTCAGGTAACACATGCGATTTCCCATCATCATCATCATCAGGGTTAACTTTACCCTCATTAGTAGATTGGGGAGGGGTGTCAGGGACGTAGTATGCAAACAACCTCCCCAAATCAGTCCCCAACAAAACATCAGTGGGCAAATTATCAGACAGCCCCACTTCCTTCACCCCGCTCCCGGCACCCCAATCAATAAAAACCCGGGCCATCGGTAAGGGACAGCTGATGCCCCCAATCCCAGTGACAGTTAGGGTTTTCCCCGGAATGATTTCTTCAGGGGCCGCCAGTTCGGGTCGGATGAGGGATCGTTCAGCCCCGGTGTCTTTGAGGCCTGTAGCAACATGACCCCCCACAATGACATGCTGTACGTTATCACACCCCCTCCCAGCCACACCACCCACCAAAAGAACTGCTGCGTTATACCCTGGGGCCTGGGATGAGGGGTTCTTCTGCTTGGCTGGACATCGGTGACTGAGGTGTCCAGTCTGCCTGCAGTGGTAACACTGGCGAAGTTCGGTGGTAGGTCTGGTGCTGTTGGCCACGGGGACAGTACCTCTGGTAGGTTGGCTGGCAGGGGTACTGGCGTTGGATGCAGGCTTACCCCCTCTCCAGCTGGTGGTGACTGGCTTCCGCACTTCCGATCTACAGTTGGCTTCATAGGCATCGGCAATCTGCGCTGCTTTCGTCACGTCTTTGGGTTCTCTGTCCATCATGAACTGTCGCACCTCAGTTGGGCAAAGATGGAAGAACTGGTCTTTGATCATCAGGTCTCGCAGCTGTGCAAAGGTGGTCACTGACAGTCCTTGGGTCCACTGGTCAAAGTGGGTCCCCAGTCCATGCACCACATCACTGTAACTGTCGTGTGGGCCACGTTGGAGGGTCCGGAACTTCTTACGGTACACCTCGGGTGTAAGCTGGTACTTGGCTATGAGAGCCTGCTTGATGGCCTCATAGTCACCATCTTGTTCTTGAGGGAGGGCAGCAAACGCCTCCAGAGTTTTTCCTCTCAGCCCTGGTGTCAGGTATCGTGCCCATTCTTGTGTAGGCAGCTGGTACTGTCTGCAGGCTTTCTCAAAGGCCCGCAGAAAAGTGTCCAAGTCCCCATCCTTTTCCATAACAGGAAAGTGGTCGGGCCGGGGCTTTGGTGTCTGAGCGCTGCTGGGCTCACGACTGGACTGGGACGACCCCTGCATTTGCAGTCGGGCCATCTGCAGCTGGTACTCCCGCTGCGCTTGGGCCTCTCGCTCGGCTCGCTGGGCCTCTCGCTCGGCTCGGGCCTCGGCCTCCTGCCGGTATTGCTGAATCAGCTGCCGACATCCCTCATGGTCGTCAGTGGGGAATTCTTTCAAGGCCGCCTGCAGGTGGGGGTCCAATTCGCCCGGATTGCTAAAAGGGCCAGCATTCAGTGGTTGGACCTCTGCTGCAGCACCATGTTCGCTGGTGCCGGCTTCTGCGGCCTCTGGGCTCTGTGGCCTGGCTTGGTCTGCTTCAAATTTCACCAGTTCAGCGACCATTTGAGCCTTGGTTTTGTTTGTACAGTCAATCTGCTGTGACATGCACAAGGCCATAAGAGTGTCCTTGGACTGCTTCTTATAAAAGGTTTCTCCCAGCACAACCATGGTTGCCAAATAAAAGATAGGATAGAAATACGAAGAAAAAGGGAGGGGATAATCACCAGTACACAATTGTCTCACAACTAATAAACACTGAGTTCTTTCTCCAAACTTATTTGCGCAGAGTTCTCGCAAGAACTTTCTGCACGTTTTTAGTGAGAGGAATGATTGCTCAAACCGAATCACTAATGCTCTAATATCCCACCGCCTTGCCACCAATTGTCACGATTCACACCGTGACTGTCAAGATCCCTTAGCCGCTGCCCACAATATGTCACGGATTGGGGTGACTTTAGACCAGCAGACGGCTATCACATGTGCAGGGGGCTTATCTTAGTTATCCCTCCACTGCCACAATGTGATTAAAAAAAAACACACACAATGCTATTGACCTCTTAGGTTACAGCAGGGGCTTATTTTAGGTATCTCACTGCTCTCCAATATACCATGAACTGCAGGGATTTGTGTATCCCGCTTACAGTTCCACTTAACACTTGCAGCTCTCTGGCGCCCCCCTTACTCTCAGGTCAGATTAGGTACTGCACCTAGGGTAATTAGTCGCCAGAAAGGCTGCCTGCTATGTACTGGCTATTGGGCGCGCTGCAGCGACGCGATAACTACTCCCACGCAGGCAGGAACAATAATTACACAGGTCAACAACAAAAAAATTTTTTTCTGGTGTCCAAAATATTTTAATGAATTTGGGGTATTTTTGGGGTGTTGATTCTGAATATGCTATCAGTTTTGCCAGATTGGCTCAAGTTTTTGACATTTTTGGTATCTTATTTATAGCACTTGTTGGTAAATGCGACGCATCATCTCATTAATTTCTTTGGATTAGTACTTGAACTGAGCAGTTCTCAATATAGTTTTGTGTTAATTAGTGTTCTAAAAGTTTGTTCATAGCTTGATTTTTGCACTAACTTTATGTTGTTGTCTGTTTTCCAGTGAAAAGCATGAACTCATCAAGAAGAAGTTGTCTTAACGATCCAGACTCATTCTGTTACATTTGTGGTGAATACACACTGCCAAAACATAGAAGAAACATAACAGACTTCGTAAAAAAAGTGTATTTTGCCTATTTTGGGGTTATGCTTGGGGACCAAGACAAGTTTTGGGCACCACACATAGTGTGCAAAGCATGTATCGAATTATTACGAAAATGGAGCAAAGGACAAAGAAAAAGCTTCAAATTTGGTGTTCCAATGGTGTGGAGAGAGCCAAAAAATCATCATGATGACTGTTATTTCTGTGCAGTGCAAGTGCAAGGATTCAATAAGCATAAGAAACGAAAATGGGAGTAACATGGAATCTGCAAGAAGGCCTGTCCCTCATTGTGAGGATGTGCCTGTACCTGTGTTTACCATAAATAACAGTCATCATGATGATTTTTTGGCTCTCTCCACACCATTGGAACACCAAATTTGAAGCTTTTTCTTTTTCCTTTGCTCCATTTTCGTAATAATTCGATACATGCTTTGCACACTATGTGTGGTGCCCAAAACTTGTCTTGGTCCCCAAGCATAACCCCAAGATAGGCAAAATACACTTCTTTTACGAAGTCTGTTATGTTTCTTCTATGTTTTGGCAGTGTGTATTCACCACAAATGTAACAGAATGAGTCTGGATCGTTAAGACAACTTCTTCTTGATGAGTTCATGCTTTTCACTGGAAAACAGACAACAACATAAAGTTAGTGCAAAAATCAAGCTATGAACAAACTTTTAGAACACTAATTAACACAAAACTATATTGAGAACTGCTCAGTTCAAGTACTAATCCAAAGAAATTAATGAGATGATGCGTCGCATTTACCAACAAGTGCTATAAATAAGATACCAAAAATCTCAAAAACTTGAGCCAATCTGGCAAAACTGATGACATATTCAGAATCAGCACCCCAAAAATACCCTAAATTTGATGAAATATCTTTGGCACCAAAAATGCTGTTGACCAGTGTTATCAAGCCGCAGTCGCTGAAACAGCACCCAAAAGCCTGCACACGGTCGCTGCCACCAGCTCCGATCAAACGGGTCCGGAGCTAACCCAAAACAGTAGCGTAATTTCCCTTCAAGAGACTTAGGGTACGTTTTTAGAGCAGGGAGGAAGAACTAGCATTAAATATTATACTCCAGAAAGGTTAGGCAGTGCTTTATCAAAATTATACAAAGATGTTACAAATGAGACAATTGCAAATATGTACAAGGTAATTATGAAAATAAAAGGATTAAAGGAAGAAAAGATAACTCACATGTTCTTAGTTCATATCAGTTCAGGCAAACACCATGCTAGTGGGAGGGGCTCCCAAAAATCCCAATGCATGAGGTACAGCTCTTCAGGTCAGACCCACATGTTCTTCCAGCAACAGACTGACTGCTGGAGTCCGGCCAAAACAGTTATAGCTTAGCCTGGTGACATCACCAAAAAGGCTGGCTATCCCAGTCCCTCCTCTCTCTGCATTCTGACTAAGTATAAGCTAAATCTTTCTAAGACTTGTAATTCCGCTGCTGAACCTATCATAGTCCTAACATAACCAGCATTCATCTCAGAGTAACGTGGGCTTTCTAATAAGATCAAATATGCCCTGTCTGGGATACATATTTACAGAGAAATCCCTACTTCTTCACCAGATGGAGTTAGACGCCCGTATTTAGAGTGATGCGTAGATCCTCCGAGTGTGATTATGACGATATATTTTGGTGTTTGTATTTTAAATCGTTTGCCTAATATCTTACCAAAACAGAACAAAGGACTTTCATGATTCTAGAAGCTTTTAGTCCGGTGATAGCTGGACAAGAGCTTACGCGGCAGGAAATGCCAGTCGTAAATACCTTTCTTCAATAAAACTCCCCTCTCACATACATTGGCAAGGCAAGCTCAACTCTGAAGTAAAAGAGAAGGGGGGTTTCTTAGCCAACATCCTGGGCTGACAAGAGAAACTAAACTTATGATATTTCATACCATATCGTGACAGCTGCCCATACAACAAGCTATATATGTGGGTCGTACTACCCTCCATAAGAGTTAGAGAACATTTTAGCAATATAAAAATTTTTTTATCGGTCATCAAATATCTCATCACTATGCAAAAGTTAATAAACAATCATGCACCGGTACACATTTTTTTGTACAATTGGTCCAAAAATCTGTAGGAAACACCACAGATCGTTATGAATTAGATATCCTGTGGGGTCACCCCAGCATGACCCTTTCCAACCCCATATTTCACCAATTTTGAAAATGCCAAAAGTTGCTAAATTTTTGCACAGCTCCGAGATGCACCCAAATTTTGTGACTTTGAAATCAATTTGTGCTAGAATGTTGACAAAATTGCTTTGATGAACCAGGATTAAGTTCTTCAATCTGATATCTGTTTCTGCACCATGAGATGCCAGTCTGGGGATTACTTTTCTCTTATAATTAAATTTATGACCCAAGAGCAAAATAAGCGTAAGGTGAAAAAAAAATACTAATGCTAACCTTGCTGCTCACCTGTGTGGATACCAGTGCTTCTCGCTGCCCGCCGCCTGATGATTGACATCCTATTCTTCTTGTATCTTCTTTTCACAGTCACACACAGCATTTCTGGTCGGGACTTCTGTGCGTGACAAGCATTGGATATCCCTGTGCCTCTTAAGGTTAAAGTTTGGCTGTTAAGTTTTTTTTTTATTGAGACCCACAAGTTTTAACTAGAGAGGAGCAAATTTATTTATGTGAAACTGAAATCTTGAATTTTACAAAAATGTACAGAATATGGATTTTGTTTAGCGATTTTCTCCGTGAAACAAAAAAAAACTAATACCTCACCACTCACCTATACAGCTCAACCCCGGGTTCACTGCTGCCATCTGGTCCTTTATTTCACGTCAATGCGTGCAGCATCTCGTTACTTTCAGTGGTGACAATCTCTGCAAGTCTAAGTGAGCCCAAATTTTTTTTCTTATTTTGTTGAGTGAATTATAAAAATAAAACAGCATTCTGTAGATGTTTGTAAAATTCGAGTTCAATTCAGTTTCGTTAAAATTTGCTCATCTTTTGTTAAAACTCTTGGGTCCCAATTGAAAAACTGTAACAGCCAAGTCCAATCTGATTTTATGATAATTATAATACACCCTTTGAGCTTGAGTGTGAACTCTAGAAATAGGTCCCTTCATGTTTGGACTCATTGCATAACATTTTTACAGCTTTTTTTCCCTTTCCTAAATATTTTGCCAATCAGTAAATGGTACTGTCAAACCTTTTTCTTACCTCCTATATGTTCCTTTCTACATGGGTCATAGATTGTAAATATAGTCATTTAAACTAAGCTTTATTCTTAGCTTAACTTTCCAAGAGCATGTGTGTGAATCAAATATACAAGCATTTCAGATCTTTGTGTTGTTCTTCACAGTTAACATCTGCCTAAGCGCAGGAATGAAAATGCTGGAGAATAAATTATTTAAAGCGGAGGCTACAGTATGCTAGTTAGACCAATTTGTGATATTACAACTTTGCTAGTGGTTCTTTATAAAAGAAGCAGCGCAGGAGCAAGTAATACTATGTTCAGCTGATTAATAAAACATGGCTGTTTTGTAGTTTGAGCTCTAAATACACCAGTTCAGCTGTTCTTAAGTATAAAGGCGGCTTGATTGCAGAACACTTTATACTTACAACAGCGCTTGACTTTATGGGGATAATGGCTGTTTTGCATTGCTTTTTATTTCTTCACTATATTTCCAGAAATGTAACTGAACAAAAACATCCAACAGCTTGTTATTGCTCACTGCTGGTAACATTACCATATGTGTATTTACAAAATCATATCTACTTTCTTTTGCGGAGAAATGTACTGTAATAAAACATCAATTTTCTGTCATTACATATAAATTGCGGGAAATATAACCACATTCGAGCACCGACCTATCCAGGAGTGCCGTATTCCTACTGATTTATCACATTTGTAATAATAATAGTTTATGTTTCCTTTTATTTACAGTCCTATTATCAACCTTTATTCAAGGAGAAATAATATTTTAGACATTATTTCAGCTTTTGTATGAAGTGAAAATATATGTCTGGGTATGGCTTTGACAGTTTGGGAAAGGATGCTCTATTAAATGCTAACTGTCATTGACATGAAGGAGGTGAATAATTCTGAGATAGCAGTAGACATTAAAAGCTGCATTTTTTGTTAAGTTGAATGTGGAGAAACCACTTTTTATATAAGTTGCATTGACTTATTTCATTGGATTTTTTATGTAAACTGAGTACCTCCTGAGTACCTTTTCATTGATTTTATTCTATGCCCTACCATTCCAAAGTTATACCCTCCGGTAACAAAGATGCAACATTTTTCCTTCAACAAACTGGGAGAATGCCATATTAACTTCTCTGCTTTCTTTTGCATTTTCCCCTCTTGTGGCAGAAGTTCTATAGTATATGCCCAGATGATTGAAGGGAAAATCTGCTTTCTTATTACCAAGGTGGCATAACTTTAGAAAAGAAGAGCACAGACAAAAAATAGAAAAACTGTTTCAGAATCAGTGGAACAGCAGCAGTTGGAGTAGGTACTAAGTTTAAATAAAAAATAATCCAATTTTTCCTCCTTTTCATTTGTTATTGATTGATTGACTGATTGTTTTACTGCAAGCAGCAGAATGTTTGTAAATTTTGATGAGAAGCTTAATTTGCACAAATTGGCCAATTTGTGTGAGCACAACAGACAGCGACAAGGCCCTAAACCTAACATGATGCCTCTTCCGGGCTAAAAGCCTACAATTATATGGAATCATTTTGCTTCTTGTAGGTTTTGTATGCTTTATGGCCAATGTGAACATGTGTTTATATGCTGTATGTATACCAACTTAAGCCAAGCTAAAATTTTGTGGGTTTTTTTTTTGTATTTTTGCATTCTGTGCAAGCTGGGGTGTGGCCTCAATCTCCTGAGCTGGAAATGTCATTAAAAGGCTTTCCCAAACTGGTGTTCACAGTTCAGGACCCAGTCCTTTTAACTGCCCTTATTCACACCCTGAGGTCAACTCTGACACATGGTAAGTAGGGTTGAGCGAAACGGGTCGATCATTTTCAAAAGTCGCCGACTTTTGGCTAAGTCGGCATCTCATGAAACCCGATCCGACCCCTGTGCTTGTCGGCCATGCGGTACGCGACTTTCGCGCCAAAGTCGCGTTTCAATGACGCGAAAAGCGCCATTTCTCAGCCAATGAAGGTGAACGCAGAGTGTGGGCAGCGTGATGACATAGATCCTGTTCCCCACCATCTTAGAGAAGGGCATTGCAGTGATTGGCTTGCTGTCTGCGGCGTCACAGGGGCTATAAAGGGGCGTTCCCGCCGACCGCCATCTTACTGCTGCTGATCTGAGCTTAGGGAGAGGTTGCTGCCGCTTTGTCAGAAGCAGGGAGAGCGTTAGGCAGGGTCCACTAACCACCAAACCGCTTGTGCTGTAGCGATTTCCACTGTCCAACACCACCTTCGGTGTGCAGGAACAGTGGAAGCTATTTTTTTTTTTTTTCCTCAGCGCTGTAGCTCATTGGGCTGCCCTAGAAGGCTCCGTGATAGCTGTATTGCTGTGTGTACGCCACTGTGGAAACCAACTGCTTTTTTCAAAGCACATATCCTCTTGTTCCTTTCTGCACAGCTATCTTTTTTGTTTGTCCACACTTTTTATTTAATTTGTGCATCAGTCCACTCCTATTGCTGCCTGCCATACCTGGCTTAGATTACTGCAGGGAGATAGTAATTGTAGGACAGTCCCTGTTTTTTTTTTTTGTGGGAGATTAAGATTGGCATTTCTGCTACAGTGCCATCCCTGTGTGTGCCATCTCTCACTGAGTGGGCCATAGAAAGCCTATTTATTTTTTCCGTGATTTGTGTTCTAAATTCTACCTCAACACAAAAACACTACATCAATCAGTGGTAGAAAAATATTGGCCTCAGTCAGGGCTTGTGTGCCACTGCTGTGTGTGCTATCTCTTATTCAGTGGGCTATAGAAAGCCTATTTATTTATTTTTTTTTTTTCTTATTATTTGGTTTCTAAAGTCTCCCTGAAAAAAAAAAAAAATAAATAAAAAAACAGTGGGAGAGTAATATTGCCCTTTCAGCTTGTGTGCCAGTCTTGACTCCTGGGTGTGCCACCTCTCTCTCTAATTGTGGGCCATAGAAAGCCTTTTTTTTTTTTTTTTTTCTTTTTAAATATTATTGGGTTTCTAAAGTCTCCCTTAAAAAACAAAAAATACATAAAAAAACAGTGGGAGAGTAATATTGCCCTTTCAGCTTGTGTGCCAGTCTTGACTCCTGGGTGTGCCACCTCTCTCTCTCATTCAGTGGGCCATAGAAAGCCTTTTTTTTTTTTTTTTTTAAATATTATTGGGTTTCTAAAGTCTCCCTTAAAAAACAAAAAATACATAAAAAAACAGTGGGAGAGTAATATTGCCCTTTCAGCTTGTGTGCCAGTCTTGACTCCTGGGTGTGCCACCTCTCTCTCTCATTCAGTGGGCCATAGAAAGGCTATTTATTTTTTTGTTTTTTTTAATATTATTTGGTTTCTAAAGTCTCCCTGAAAATAAAAAAAAAAAAACTTAAAAAAACAGTGGGAGAGTAATATTGCCCTTTCAGCTTGTGCGCCAGTCTTGACTCCTGGGTGTGCCACCTCTCTCTCTCTAATTGTGGGCCATAGAAAGCCTTTTTTTTTTTGTATTTTTTTTTATATTATTTGGTTTCTAAAGTCTCCCTTAAAAAACAAAAAATACATAAAAAAACAGTGGGAGAGTAATATTGCTCTTTCAGCTTGTGTGCCAGTCTTGACCCCTGGGTGTGCCACCTCTCTCTCTCATTCAGTGGGCCATAGAAAGGCTATTTATTTTTTTGGTTTTTTTAATATTATTTGGTTTCTAAAGTCTCCCTGAAAATAAAAAAAAAAAAACTTAAAAAAACAGTGGGAGAGTAATATTGCCCTTTCAGCTTGTGCGCCAGTCTTGACTCCTGGGTGTGCCACCTCTCTCTCTCTAATTGTGGGCCATAGAAAGCCTTTTTTTTTTTGTTTTTTTTTAAATATTATTTGGTTTCTAAAGTCTCCCTGAGAAAAAAAAAAAAATAAATTAGGTGGGAGATTAATATTGACATTAGTGCTTGAGTGACAGTCCTGCGTGTGTGTCATCTCTGTGATTTTGTGCCACAGAAAACAGAGTGTGTAACATTGTGCCTGATTTTCCTTGTGGTCTCACCAACCTGTTAAGGGATATTGAAATCATACTGAAGTTATAGCTCACCGTGTAAGTTGTTTGGCAGCAACAAATAAAGTTACTTTGGTTAAGATTTTAAAACAATGAGGAAGTCTGGTGCAAGAGGTCGTCGTGGGCGTTCATTGTCAGCTGGTAATGATGGTAGTGGTAGTGGAGCATCAGGTGGTCGTGGGGATAAAAATATTCCACCTAAGTCTGGAGCTGTGGAGCCAGTTTCGTCGTCAGGCTACACAAGGCCTCGAACGCTCTCTTTTCTGGGAGTAGGAAAACCGCTTTTAAAGGCGGAGCAGCAACAGCATGTTTTGGCTTACATTGCAGACTCAGCCTCTAGCTCTTTTGCCTCCTCTTCCGAAACTGGTAAATGTAAAAGCAGCGCGTCGCTTGTGGATGTTCACGGTCAGGGACAAGTCGCTTCCTTGTCCTCCTCAGCAAAAACTACAACAAGAGAGAAGGATGCAGCAGGCGACACAACGGGTCACTCCATGGAGCTCTTTACACATACCGTCCCTGGCTTAGAAAGTGAAACATTTAACAGGCCATGCCCATTACAAGTAGATTCTGACATGGAGTGCACTGATGCACAGCCACAGCCAGAGTACTATGCTGCTCCTTTGACTCAGACCACCACATTGCCCTCTCAGGGTACAGATCCACAATCAGACCCTGATGAGACTATGTTGCCCCGCCACGAACGCTATACCACCGACCGACACAGTGACACAGACGAAGTTGCACACGAGCTCGAAGAGGAGGTAATAGATGACCCAGTTATTGACCCCGATTGGCAGCCATTGGGGGAACAGGGTGCAGGCGGCAGTAGTTCAGAAGCGGAGGTGGAGGAGGGGCCGCAGCAGGCATCAACATCGCAACAGGTTCCATCTGCCGGGCCCGTATCTGGCCCAAAACGCGTGTCAAAGCCAAAACCTGTTGGAGGACAGCGTGGCCATCCGGTTAAAGCTCAGTCTGCAATCCCTGAAAAGGGATCCGAGTCTAGGAAGAGTGCAGTCTGGCATTTTTTTAAACAACATCCAACTGATCAGCGCAAAGTCATCTGTCAAAAATGTTCAACTAGCTTAAGCAGAGGTCAGAATCTGAAAAGTCTAAATACTAGTTGCATGCATAGACACTTAACCACCATGCATTTTCAAGCCTGGACTAACTACCAAACGTCCCTTAAGGTTGTAGCACCCTCGGCCAATGAAGCTAGTCAGCAACGCAACATCCCTTCCGTCACTGTAAGGCCACCATTTTCCGCACCACCGGCAGTATCTGTGCAGGTTTCTTTGCCAGCCAAAAGCAGTCAGGGTCAGGGAACCACCAGTTTTGTAGGAGGAAATATTGCATCTAGGGCACCGGCGTAAACAATACCGTCTCCAACCGTCTCTCAGTCTGCCATGTACACCGGCACACCCGAAAGTTCCACGATCTCCAGCTCTCCAGTCCAGCTCACCCTACATGACACTCTGGTTAGAAAAAGGAAGTACTTATCCTCGCATCCGCGTACACAGGGTTTTAACGCCCACATAGCTAGACTAATCTCGTTAGAGATGATGCCCTACCGGTTAGTTGAAAGCGAAGCTTTCAAAGCCCTGATGGAGTACGCTGAACCACGATACGAGCTACCCAGTCGACACTTTTTTTCCAGAAAAGCCATCCCAGCCCTGCACCAGCATGTTAAACAGCGCATCGTCCATGCACTCAGGCAATCTGTGCGTACAAAGGTGCACCTGACTACAGATGCATGGACCAGTAGGCATGGCCAGGGACGTTATGTGTCCATCACGGCACACTGGGTGAATGTGGTGGATGCAGGGTCCACAGGCGACATCAATTTAGGGACAGTTGTGCCTAGCCCACGGTCTAGGAAACAGTTGGCTGTAGGCGTTCGCACCTCCTCCTCCTCCTCGTCCTCCTGCAGAAGCTACAGCTCTTCCACAGAACGCAGTCTGCCAACCACTCCATCGGCAGATGACACTGTTGCACACCAGTTGTCCCATTATGGGCCAGCTACTGCCAAGCGTCAGCAGGCTGTATTGGCTATGAAGTGTTTGGGCGACAACAGACACACCGCGGAAGTTCTGTCCGAGTTCTTGCAACAAGAAACGCAGTCGTGGCTGGGCACAGTAGATCTTGAGGCAGGCAAGGTAGTGAGTGATAACGGAAGGAATTTCATGGCTGCCATCTCCCTTTCCCAACTGAAACACATTCCTTGCCTGGCTCACACCTTAAACCTGGTGGTGCAGTGCTTATTGAAAACTTATCCTGGGTTCTCCGACCTGCTCCTCAAAGTGCGTGCACTTTGCTCACATATCCGACGTTCGCCTGTACACGCCAGCCGTATGCAGACCTATCAGCGGTCTTTGAACCTTCCCCAGCATCGCCTCATCATAGACGTTGCAACAAGGTGGAACTCAACACTGCACATGCTTCAGGGACTGTGCGAACAGAGGCGTGCTGTTATTTATTTGTGGAAGGATACACGGGCAGGCAGTAGGATGGCAGACATGGAGTTGTCAGGTGTGCAGTGGTCTAAGATACAAGACATGTGTCAAGTCCTTCAGTGTTTTGAGGAATGCACACGGCTGGTTAGTGCAGACAACGCCGTAATAAGCATGAGCATCCCCCTAATGCGTCTGCTGATGCAAAGTTTGACGCACATAAAGGAGCAGGCGTCTGCACCAGAGGAAGAGGAAAGCCTTGATGACAGTCAGCCATTGTCTGGTCAGGGCAGTGTACAGGACGAGGTAGCGGGTGAAGAGGAGGTGGAGGACGAGGAGGATGATGGGGATGAGTATATTTTTAATGCCGAACCTTTCCCGGGGGCACAGGAAATTGGTTGCGTGTCACGGCCGGGTTCTGGTTTTTTGAGGGACACAAGTGACGTAGATTTGCCTGCAACTGCCCCTCAACCAATCACAACCGGAGATTTGACAACTGGAACTTTGGCCCACATGGCGGATTATGCCTTACGTATCCTAAAAAGGGACACACGCATTATGAAAATGATGAACGATGACGATTACTGGTTGGCCTGCCTCCTTGATCCACGCTATAAAGGCAAATTGCAAAATATTATGCCACATGAGAACTTGGAACTAATATTAGCAACCAAACAATCAACTCTTGTTGACCGTTTGCTTCAGGCATTCCCAGCACACAGCGCACGTGATCGTTCTCACACGAGCTCCAGGGGGCAGCAGACTAGGAGTGTTAGGGGTGCACACATCAGAAGTGGCGTTGGACAGAGGGGTTTTCTGACCAGGTTGTGGAGTGATTTTGCTATGACCGCAGACAGGACAGGTACTGCTGCATCAATTGAAAGTGACAGGAGACAACATTTGTCCAGTATGGTTACTAACTATTTTTCGTCCCTTATCGATGTTCTCCCTCAACCGTCATTCCCATTTGATTACTGGGCCTCCAAATTAGACACCTGGCCAGAATTGGCAGAATATGCATTGCAGGAGCTTGCTTGCCCGGCAGCAAGTGTCCTATCAGAAAGAGTATTCAGTGCTGCAGGTTCAATATTAACCGAAAAAAGGACTCGTCTGGCTACCCAAAATGTTGACGATCTAACATTCATTAAAATGAACCACAACTGGATTTCGAAATCTTTTGCCCCACCTTGCCCGGCCGACACCTAGCTTTCCTATGAAAAGCTCTTGCCTGTGAATTACTTTTCTAATGTCTAATTTGCTGCAGCTGATTGTACAGCATACGACATGTTTACACCTCCCTAAATGGCAAAACTCCCCACACGGGGCCGTGGTATCGCGACTTGGCGCAAGCACCCGTGAGACTGCTGTTTGTCTGAAGAGGTGGGTGTGCTCGCTTTTGGTTGACGGCATTGCTACTGGGTCCCTCATAGTACAATGTAGTGTCTCTGGCGGTGGCGGTGCGCACCCAACGTCAGACACACCGTTGTAACATGAGGGGCCCTGGGGCGGTCCCGCCGGCCTCAAGAGAGTTCCCCCCTACCCCAGCTCAAAATGTGCTCTACCACGTGCAAAATTATGTCGCACAGCTCCACCAATCTTTAGTCTATTCGCTGACATCATTCAATGTCTGGCACTGACAATACAAATTTGTAGACATCTATGATGCAACTTAAAGTAGTCTGTGTCTGTGTCCTATATTGGCACCATTAAATAGTTACTGCCAAATTACTATGTCAGAAACTCAGTAGATGAGCCCACCCCTGTACCTAAGTATGCCACCTTTTTTTTTGTTTTGGTTGTTTTGTGAGACATTCACATCTATTTATATTTTGGGAGTACTGGGACAGACACTCCTTGCACTACTCCTCCACTCACCACCAAGCTGCCTGTGTATCCATGTAACCGCTGTAAAGCTGCCATGAGCCTATTGTTTGTTATTTTAGGCCTTTGATAGCCTGTCTGCGGTCCCTACTTTAAATACTCCTCCACTCATCACCAGCTGCCTGCCCGTGTATCCATGTAACCGCTGTAAAACTGCCATGAGCCTATTGTTTGTTATTTTAGGCCTTTGATAGCCTGTCTGCGGTCCCTACTTTAAATACTCCTCCACTCATCACCAGCTGCCTGCCCGTGTATCCATGTAACCGCTGTAAAACTGCCATGAGCCTATTGTTTGTTATTTTAGGCCTTTGATAGCCTGTCTGCGGTCCCTACTTTAAATACTCCTCCACTCATCACCAGCTGCCTGCCCGTGTATCCATGTAACCGCTGTAAAACTGCCATGAGCCTATTGTTTGTTATTTTAGGCCTTTGATAGCCTGTCTGCGGTCCCTACTTTAAATACTCCTCCACTCACCACCAAGCTGCCTGCCCGTGTATCCATGTAACCGCTGTAAAACTGCCATGAGCCTATTGTTTGTTATTTTAGGCCTTTGATAGCCTGTCTGCGGTCCCTACTTTAAATACTCCTCCACTCATCACCAGCTGCCTGCCCGTGTATCCATGTAACCGCTGTAAAACTGCCATGAGCCTATTGTTTGTTATTTTAGGCCTTTGATAGCCTGTCTGCGGTCCCTACTTTAAATACTCCTCCACTCATCACCAGCTGCCTGCCCGTGTATCCATGTAACCGCTGTAAAACTGCCATGAGCCTATTGTTTGTTATTTTAGGCCTTTGATAGCCTGTCTGCGGTCCCTACTTTAAATACTCCTCCACTCATCACCAGCTGCCTGCCCGTGTATCCATGTAACCGCTGTAAAACTGCCATGAGCCTATTGTTTGTTATTTTAGGCCTTTGATAGCCTGTCTGCGGTCCCTACTTTAAATACTCCTCCACTCATCACCAGCTGCCTGCCCGTGTATCCATGTAACCGCTGTAAAACTGCCATGAGCCTATTGTTTGTTATTTTAGGCCTTTGATAGCCTGTCTGCGGTCCCTACTTTAAATACTCCTCCACTCACCACCAAGCTGCCTGTGTATCCATGTAACCGCTGTAAAACTGCCATGAGCCTATTGTTTGTTATTTTAGGCCTTTGATAGCCTGTCTGCGGTCCCTACTTTAAATACTCCTCCACTCATCACCAGCTGCCTGCCCGTGTATCCATGTAACCGCTGTAAAACTGCCATGAGCCTATTGTTTGTTATTTTAGGCCTTTGATAGCCTGTCTGCGGTCCCTACTTTAAATACTCCTCCACTCATCACCAGCTGCCTGCCCGTGTATCCATGTAACCGCTGTAAAACTGCCATGAGCCTATTGTTTGTTATTTTAGGCCTTTGATAGCCTGTCTGCGGTCCCTACTTTAAATACTCCTCCACTCATCACCAGCTGCCTGCCCGTGTATCCATGTAACCGCTGTAAAACTGCCATGAGCCTATTGTTTGTTATTTTAGGCCTTCGAAGCCTGTCTGCGGTCCCTCCTTCCACTAGGCCTCCACTGACCAGACCACTGCTGCCCGTGTACCCCTGGAACCAATTTTAAAGTGCCTACAGCCAGCCCATTTTATTGTGTTAGGCCTTTGAAGCCTGTCTGCGGTCCCTCCTTCCAATAGGCCTACACTGACAAAGGTACACCTGACAACAGACACATGGACCTGTAGGCATGGCCACGGAAGGTTACGTGTCCTTTGTGGCTCAATGGGTTAATGTATTGGATGCATGGTCCACACAGGGGACAGCCTGCTAAGTCTGTATGCAGTCCCTAATTCAAGTTGTCCTCAACTGAATAAAGCTGAGCTTCTACCTTCTGGCTCTCATTAAGTGTTTTTTAAAAAACAAAATGGTGGTTAGGGCCTACTAACGGCTTCTGCCCCTCCCTGGTGTTGCCCTCAACTGAATAAAGCTGAGCTTCAACCTTCTGGCTCTCATTAAGTGTTTTTTAAAAAACAAAATGGTGGTTCCGGCCTACTAACGGTGTCTGCCCCTGCCTGGTGTTGCCCTCAACTGAATAAAGCTGAGCTTCAACCTTCTGGCTCTCATTAAGTGTTTTTTAAAAAACAAAATGGTGGTTAGGGCCTACTAACGGCTTCTGCCCCTCCCTGGTGTTGCCCTCAACTGAATAAAGCTGAGCTTCTACCTTCCGGCTCTGATTAACTGCTGTTTTTAAACACATTGCTGGTTCCGGCCTACTAACGGTGTCTGCCCCTGCCTGGTGTTGCCCTCAACTGAATAAAGCTGAGCTTCAACCTTCTGGCTCTCATTAAGTGTTTTTTAAAAAACAAAATGGTGGTTAGGGCCTACTAACGGCTTCTGCCCCTCCCTGGTGTTGCCCTCAACTGAATAAAGCTGAGCTTCTACCTTCCGGCTCTGATTAACTGCTGTTTTTAAACACATTGCTGGTTCCGGCCTACTAACGGTGTCTGCCCCTGCCTGGTGTTGCCCTCAACTGAATAAAGCTGAGCTTCAACCTTCTGGCTCTCATTAAGTGTTTTTTAAAAAACAAAATGGTGGTTCCGGCCTACTAACGGTGTCTGCCCCTGCCTGGTGTTGCCCTCAACTGAATAAAGCTGAGCTTCAACCTTCTGGCTCTCATTAAGTGTTTTTTAAAAAACAAAATGGTGGTTAGGGCCTACTAACGGCTTCTGCCCCTCCCTGGTGTTGCCCTCAACTGAATAAAGCTGAGCTTCTGCCTTCCGGCTCTGATTAACTGCTGTTTTTAAACACATTGCTGGTTCCGGCCTACTAACGGTGTCTGCCCCTGCCTGGTGTTGCCCTCAACTGAATAAAGCTGAGCTTCAACCTTCTGGCTCTCATTAAGTGTTTTTTAAAAAACAAAATGGTGGTTAGGGCCTACTAACGGCTTCTGCCCCTCCCTGGTGTTGCCCTCAACTGAATAAAGCTGAGCTTCAACCTTCTGGCTCTCATTAAGTGTTTTTTAAAAAACAAAATGGTGGTTCCGGCCTACTAACGGTGTCTGCCCCTGCCTGGTGTTGCCCTCAACTGAATAAAGCTGAGCTTCAACCTTCTGGCTCTCATTAAGTGTTTTTTAAAAAACAAAATGGTGGTTAGGGCCTACTAACGGCTTCTGCCCCTCCCTGGTGTTGCCCTCAACTGAATAAAGCTGAGCTTCTACCTTCCGGCTCTGATTAACTGCTGTTTTTAAACACATTGCTGGTTCCGGCCTACTAACGGTGTCTGCCCCTGCCTGGTGTTGCCCTCAACTGAATAAAGCTGAGCTTCAACCTTCTGGCTCTCATTAAGTGTTTTTTAAAAAACAAAATGGTGGTTAGGGCCTACTAACGGCTTCTGCCCCTCCCTGGTGTTGCCCTCAACTGAATAAAGCTGAGCTTCTACCTTCCGGCTCTGATTAACTGCTGTTTTTAAACACATTGCTGGTTCCGGCCTACTAACGGTGTCTGCCCCTGCCTGGTGTTGCCCTCAACTGAATAAAGCTGAGCTTCAACCTTCTGGCTCTCATTAAGTGTTTTTTAAAAAACAAAATGGTGGTTCCGGCCTACTAACGGTGTCTGCCCCTGCCTGGTGTTGCCCTCAACTGAATAAAGCTGAGCTTCAACCTTCTGGCTCTCATTAAGTGTTTTTCAAAAAACAAAATGGTGGTTCCGGCCTACTAACGGTGTCTGCCCCTGCCTGGTGTTGCCCTCAACTGAATAAAGCTGAGCTTCAACCTTCTGGCTCTCATTAAGTGTTTTTTAAAAAACAAAATGGTGGTTCCGGCCTACTAACGGTGTCTGCCCCTGCCTGGTGTTGCCCTCAACTGAATAAAGCTGAGCTTCAACCTTCTGGCTCTCATTAAGTGTTTTTCAAAAAACAAAATGGTGGTTCCGGCCTACTAACGGTGTCTGCCCCTGCCTGGTGTTGCCCTCAACTGAATAAAGCTGAGCTTCAACCTTCTGGCTCTCATTAAGTGTTTTTTAAAAAACAAAATGGTGGTTAGGGCCTACTAACGGTGTCTGCCCCTCCCTGGTGTTGTCCTCAACTGAACAAAGCTGAGCTTCCACATTCTGGCTTTCGGCCTATACTATCAGATATTAAACTGCATTTGGCCTACTAGTGTGGTTAGGCCCTTGAAACAGTGTCTGCTGCTCTTGGGTTTGCTACTCCACTGAACAAAGCAATGCCGCCTGTTTAGTCCTGTTACCAATTTTGATCTGCATTTAGCCTACTTTATTCTTTGGCCCTATATCTGTTTCCTCATCATCCTGCCCATTGCCCAGCCACTGCTAGATGAGTCTGCTGGTACATTGACCTAGACCACTACATTCCCCTTGTACTCTACACAGCCAGAATCTGACCCTGCTGAAAGTCAGGTTCCCCTTCCCGCATATTATACCACCTTACACAGGGACAAAGAGGAAGGTGCAGATGAAAGTGCAGGTTCCTTCATCAGGTGGGGGGGCATACTCGTTGGCGACGTCACTGGCACAGGGCCACTCAGAGTACGCAAAAGTGTCGCTGCTGGTGGGAGGCGCCCCCGCCATGCAAACACACCGCCGTACTTTGAGGGGCCCTGTGCCAGTGCCAATGCGAACGAGTGGGCCCCCCCTGCTTGCTCAGGATCACAGCACTTGCAACGTTGAAATACTTACCTCTCCCTGCTCCACCGCCATGACGTAGTCCATGTTTCCTGGGCCCACTAAAACCTTGAACCAGCCCTACCCCCACAACTTTTGCCAAATGACCCCCAATTTCCAGTGCCCAACTATTATTATAAAGTTAATTAAGATTGACAAGCTTCAGAAAACAAGAATGGATGTTTTTGGCAGTAAAATGTGCACTGTAGGTGTTTTCCTGGCCTCCACTCACTGCCGGCTATGCTTCCCCATTGACTTGCATTGGGTTTCGTGTTTCGGTCGATCCCCGACTTTTAGCGATAATCGGCCGACTTCACTCGACTCGACTCTGGACTAAATCGGGTTTCACAAAACCCTACTCGATCTTAAAAAAATGAAAGTCGCTCAACCCTAATGGTAAGGTTTTTAATATTAGACAGTGTTGCACCGTCCCCATCAGGGTCACATTGTCGCAGGTGGGATGGCTTTTATGCTATTTTTTTAAATCAAAAACAGTATTACTAAGAACCCCATTTCATTTAAATGCACTTTTGCTTTTTATTTATTTAGTTACAGCAGGGTTTTTGCTCATTTTTCTCTTTGTAGGTTTCATAATTAGGACAGTCATTACTCTAATATTAAAAACCTTACCTTTTAGATAGGGGCTGAGATGGATTGGACCCAAGTAGTGGAAACACAGCCAAGGGAGACCACAGGAATAATGCCCAGCTCAAGAGAAAGGTAGGCCATACCTTTATATGCACCTTATGCAAACAGAAATAACCCAAAGGTATGAACTGGGATATAAACTGGTGTGCATGCAGCGTGTAAGCACACGTTCACACTAGCCACTGAACAGAAAAAAGCAAGGAAAGAAACCTAATGATTAAATACCCTGCAGTAAATAAATAAATAAATAGCATAGTGCATAAAAATAATATACGATATTTAGTTAACATGTTTTTTTATTTAAAAAAATGCAAAAGCCATCCCTCATATTAAAAAAGAAGATAGCAACATCACTTCTTCTGCCAAAGCTGATGATTTTACAATATATTTGGGGATATGTCAAGCCAAAAAGAAAATGCTGGAAATACTTATTACAGAAAATCTTTACAATCTATGCACTATTTTTTTTTTACAATCGATTCCTTAAATGCGTGTTTACTGAGATATATATTATTTATACAGTGTCCATTTTAGGACATGATCAGCTCTCAAAATCAAACATCAGAATAATGTCAGTTTGAGCCTAAATACCCTGTCCAAGATCTTACTTTGACATCTGACTTTGATATGGGACTTTTGACATGTAAGATGTCAAAGTCAGTTATCAGATTCAAATATCAAAGTCAGATGTTAAATTCACATTTCAAAGTCAGATGTCAAAGTCAATTATAAGATTCAGACGTCAAAGTTATATATCAAAGTCAGATATCAAATGCAGATATAAAAGTCCCATATCAAGGTCAGATGTCCAAATCGGTTATCAAATTCAGGTGCCAAAGTCAGATATCAAAGTCACAAAGTTAGGCATCAAAGTCAGATGTCAAAGTCAGATGTCAAATTCACATATCAAGGTCAGATGTTAAAGTCAGTTATCAGATTCAGATGTCAAAGTCAGATATCAAAATCAGTTTTCAGACTGGGTATTCAGCCTCAAACTGACATTTTTCTGATGTTTGACTTTGATATCTGATCATATCCTAAAAAGTACACTGTGAATGTGATATTTTTGGGGTTGGCATTATTGCCTCAATTGTAATGGGACACAAAAATCATGACTTTTTTTTCAAGCACAATTTTTAATGTTGCTTTCTAACATGACAGTCATCAATGAACAATTGCATATTTCTCCCATCAATTACTTCTCAAAGAGAAAAAAAAGCCAAATTGTTGAATTCTATAAAAGACATCTGATTTTTTTTTTATTCCATTTACTGTGTATGTTTTTGCATTTCTGAAAATTATAAAATTATACACACTTTCACCACAGAGACAAATTTTTTAGACATTTTTGGTTATGAATTATTCATGTTGTTGCCATGGTAAAACCTTTGTGCAAAAGAGTGAAGCGTTTCCCTCCAGTAACATCTAGCACATTGAACTGTTAATTACTCATGGTCGCGATTCACATGCTCTATATCAAAGCCACATAGTTGACCAGAATACAAATGGAAACATGCAGGTCGCTTTGAAGTGAAAACCAATAAAAAACAACAATACTCAATGAGATTCTATTTTTAGCCTAAAGGAAAATTTGTCTTGAATAGCAAACTGGTGCTGAATGGAAGTGCCATGTAGCTCAGTGTTACAGTAAATTACAAGATAAGGCCAGGGCTCTGTAAATAACATAACAAGAAAACTAATTTTTTCCTCCTCAAAGAAGTGATTAGACTCAAAGTTTAAAGCTATGCACGGACTCACAATCTATTTTCATGCCAGTTTATTAACTTTGCCTGTAGTGTCATGACAGCCTATAGGTAACACATGAATATTAAAGGATGTAGAGATTTTACTCACTCGGGTGCGACAGGAGGAAAACAGGAGGCTTGCTCCTTTAAAAGTTCATAAACCCTGAAGCAAAAACAGAAAACAAACAGCCTTCAGATTAGGCAAACAAATTAGAGAGGTCTTTAGCAGGCTGGGGTAGTGTCCAGTACTCAGGCTCGGTCTGGAACCAAACACACAGGGAGCCTTCTCCCTCCCAACACACAGACCATGTGCCTCCATTATACAGGCTGTTAACCACACCCCGAGGTGAGGTATGTTGGTAGCTAGACCCGTCCATCTCTCACAGCTACCCACAACCCGGTCTCAGGTGCAACAAACGAACCTCTTAGTGCTTTCATGCCCTAAAGAAAATATTCTGGGTTACATCACAGAGACAAGCCATCTCTGTGATATATACCTCCCATTGATTACGCGACCTTTAGCCACACTACAAGGCGTTAAAGAGGTTATCCTTCTTAACACATATCATATGATAGGTGATAAATAAGACTAAGGGAACAGTCAGATGGCAGTATAAAATGGATGTAAATCAAAATGCAAGGTTTGGATAGGCCAGCAGCTCTCTATACATGAGTGTGACAGCATCATGTACTTCTATGCAGCTGTCACACTCTGGTCAAGAGAGCCAAGGCAAGTATAAGCCTTGCATTCCAATCTGCGTCCATTTTAAGAAGTCTTCTGCTTGTTCCTCAAAGGTTTAGACTGCTCTGATCTGGTTCAATTCACAGCATAAGTGACCAGTACTACATTCACTTCTGTGTGAGGCACAGATTAATTATCTCCTTTATTCCACTAAGTGTAAATTGAGTGGTGGTCATACATGCCAACTTTCGCTCCATTCACATATTGAATTTTGTGAACCCAATTCTTGATATCATTAGGGGTCTCAGAGGTTAGACAAACAGCAATCATACATTTATTGCCTACCCTGTGGATAGATGATAAATGCATTTAGTGGAAAACCATTTTAAGGTTTTGTTCACTACTTGGGCAACTTCTCCAAAGATACTGTATTCCCCAAAGTAAAATAAAAATTACAGATACTCACATCCTTCACCGGTATTGCTCCAGTCAGTCTCTTGGTGCCCAAGTAGGATGCTAGCAGGTGCATAGGATGCGATGACACACAGGAGGCAGAGCAAGGGTTAACAGGTTCTTTATATATATATATGAACAGTAATGGTACAATCAGGGGGTAAATTATGTGAACTTGAGGATGGAAGAAAGTCAAATGCCGAAGAAAATAACAGGTTAACTCATCAGTCTTGGTGAGCTGGAGGAAGGTGGTGGAAGATCCATCGGTGGCGCCGCAGGTGGTGCGAGATGTCTCCTATCTGGTCCCGCAGAAGGGCGATGCACTGTTTCCTGGCGACGACGAATCCTCCGGGTCGACGGCACAGTGGAAGAAGTGGAAAGTTCAGTAGACAAGGCCACAGCTGAAACACACAGTCCAGCGAACACAGCCGCAGGCACACACCGGTCCTTAGCTGGCACCGCAAGGATGGGACTAAGCAGTGCCTCCTTGGTGGTGAGCAGAGCCAAGGTATGCACTCTATACTGGTCACTACCTGGTGCGGATGTCTCTGGGCTGGGGGTAGTACAGGGAGATACAGGGACATCTAGCTGGCGTGGGTCCTTCGAGAGGGAGTCAACCATCTCACTACTCACAGGCTTGTTCCCAGCCAAATGTCCTGTCTTCTCGCTCAGACAGCTATTTATGTAGGACCCGCCCCCATCAGTCAGGTGTCCTGCACTGCTCCTGTCCGAAATCTCTTCCCCCTGAAACACTGGTGACAGTCCCAACAGTTCCGGCCCAGACACGCAAGAGAGACTGCAAGTTTGGCTCTCCTACCTATACCCACATGATATGTGAATGCTGTAGCCAATCAGCAGCAGCTAGTGGACTATAGTTCTTATAGTTTGAGCAAAGATAATAACTTCAATTTACTTTATGTGCTATAATGCAACTTATATATGACCATGTAGTTGGCGAACACCTCTATGACATCACTAATTTCTTTGCAGATAATCTACCTTATTCCCTACTTATATATTAAAAACATATCAAATGTTATTATATAAAAATAAAAGCAACAAAAGTGTGTTGTTATTGTTATTTTATATTTACATTCATCATACCATCTTTTATACTAAATAATGTTTGATTAAAGCCACTTAAGGCAACATTAAAAAGTAGCTGATGGGTCTGAAGCATCAGTATCTTTTGACAAAAGTGATATTTTGTAATGAGATGACAAACAGAATGCAATTATTGAGAAACAAAACACAGCACAATTATTCCGGTGTAAAGATAGCCACCATTACACAACAGTACATTAAGAAGTTGTTATTGCTTTACCACTAACTCCTGAAGAAGGAAATTGATATTTCCAAAATGTGTTGGAGGTAGTATGGCCATTACAGGCACCCACCAGTGACACCACTAACATTATTTGTGAAATTATTAACAATCTTGGTCACTTTTCTTGCTATATTTCATCTCATGATCTCATGGAGATCAATACATAGTTTTTAAGTGTATTTTCTGATTATATTTCATACTCTTTACAACCCCTTAATCTGCATTAGGAATTTTTATCTGTTCTATTTGGTTAATTCTAAAGTTGACAAAATCGATTGGAGGAAAATCGAATTTTGGCTATAATTCTACAAAAATTCATGGCTGGCTGCCATTTTGCCGGATTATAAAAGGCCAAAAAGGTGTTAAAAACTCTCATAACCACCTCTTGACCCTCCCAATACTTTTTTCCACTCTCCTGGTTTTCTAATCCGATCTTCTATCTATCTGCTTTATTTCAGCCTCAACCCCCTGATGAGGCCAGTCTAGATGGTGAAACATGTTGGGGAGGCTTAGGAGCAAATTTTAATGTCACTAGACAGTGATTGAGTACAGTGGGATTGTGAGGGGATATACAGTGAGTACGGAAAGTATTCAGACCCCTTTAAATTTTTCACTCTTTGTTTCATTGCAGCCATTTGATTAATTCAAAAAAGTTCATTTTTTTCTTATTAATGTACACTCTGCACCCCATCTTGACTGGAAAAAAAAGAAAATGCAGTAATTTTTGCAACTTTATTAAAAAAGAAAAACTGAAAGATCACATGCTCATAAGTATTCAGACCCTTTGCTCAGTATTGAGTAGAAGCACCATTTTGAGCTAGTACAGCCATGAGTCTTCTTGGGAACTATGCAACAAGTTTTTCACAGCTGGAATTGGGGATCCTCTGCCATTTTTCCTTGCAGATCCTCTCCAGTTCCGTCAGGTTGGATGGTGAACGTTGGTGGACAGCCATTTTCAGGTCTCTCCAGAAATGCTCAATTGGGTTTAGGTCAGGGCTCTGGCTGGGCCAGTCAAGAAGGGTCGCAGAGTTGTTCTGAAGCCTCTCCTTTGTGTTATTTTAGCTTTGTGCTTAGGGTCATTGTCTTGTTGAAAGGTGAACCTTCAGCCAAGTCCAAGGTCCCGAGCACTCTTGAAGAGGTTTTCACCTAGGATTTCTCTGTACTTGGCCACATTCATGATTCCTTCAATGACAACCAGTCGTCCTGTCCATGCAGCTGAAAAACACGCCATAGCATGATGCTGCTGCCACCATGTTTCACTGTTGGGGCTGTATTGGGCAGGTGATGAGCAGTGCCTGTGTTTCTCCACACATACCGCTTAGAATTATCACCAAAAAGGTCTATCTTTGTCTCATCAGACGAAAGAATCTTATTTCTCATAGTCTGGGAATCCTTCATGTGTTTTTTTTTAGCAAACTCTATGTGGGCTTTCATATGTCTTGCACTGAGGAGAGGCTTTCGTCAGGCCACTCTGCCATAAATGCCTGACTGGTGGAGGGCTGCAGTGATAGTTGACTTTGTGGAACTTTCTCCCATATCCCTACTGTATCTCTGGAGGTCAACCACAGTGATTTGGGGGTTCTTCTTTACCTCTCTCACCAAGGCTCTTATTCACAATTGCTCAGTTTAATTCAAATTACAGTGTTCCAATGCAGCCTGTAATTTATCCTAAATGAATATAATTAGTGAGTCATTCATTAATTCCCCATAATGCACCTTCTTTCACTTTGCAGCCAGCTTTTAGATTTTTGTTAAAATAGCCTTTTCAACATGCATGCAACATGCTAGGACACATATCTCCCCATCTCTACACAATGTCCTCTGTATTTTCTGCTGTGTTGATATTCTCATCACATTTAAACAGGGAGGCATCTATTTTAGGAAACCACTTTCTATGAAACCCATTACACGTTTTCTTTAGATCTGTCAGCAATCTTCTTGTGTCAAGATTTTGAAAATATACTAATCCATGACAGGGAATGGAGAAGCTCTTGGCAGGAAGGCACTAAGGTTGTTTATCAAAGCTTATGTGCTTTACAGGAAAAGAAGGGATAGAGAGCAGTAATAGATCTGGTGGGAAAACACCACTGTGACACATATATCTTGCTATGGCAACTTTGCTGCCATAATAAATTCTAGCTTCACTGTGATACGGCAGCATGATCCACATTATATATATATATATATATATATATATATATATATATATATATATACACTCACTGGCCACTTTATTAGGTACACCTGTCCAACTTCTTGTTAACACTTAATTTCTAATCAGCCAATCACATGGCGGCAACTCAGTGCATTTAGGCATGTAGACATGGTCAAGACAATCTCCTGCAGTTCAAACCGAGCATCAGTATGGGGAAGAAAGGTGATTTGAGTGCTTTTGAACGTGGCATGGTTGTTGGTGCCAGAAGGGCTGGTCTGAGTATTTCAGAAACTGCTGATCTACTGGGATTTTCACGCACAACCATCTCTAGGGTTTACAGAGAATGGTCCGAAAAAGAAAAAAAATTCAGTGAGCGGCAGTTCTGTGGGTGGAAATGCCTTGTTGATGCCAGAGGTCAGAGGAGAATGGGCAGACTGGTTCGAGCTGATAGAAAGGCAACAGTGACTCAAATCGCCACCCGTTACAACCAAGGTAGGCCTAAGAGCATCTCTGAACGCACAGTGCGTCGAACTTTGAGGCAGATGGGCTACAGCAGCAGAAGACCACACCGGGTACCACTCCTTTCAGCTAAGAACAGGAAACTGAGGCTACAATTTGTACAAGCTCATCGAAATTGGACAGTAGGAGATTGGAAAAACGTTGCTTGGTCTGATGAGTCTCGATTTCTGCTGCGACATTCGGATGGTAGGGTCAGAATTTGGCGTAAACAACATGAAAGCATGGATCCATCCTGCCTTGTATAGAGCATCTTTGGGATGTGCAGCCGACAAATCTGCGGCAACTGTGTGATGCCATCATGTCAATATGGACCAAAATCTCTGAGGAATGCTTCCAGCACCTTGTTGAATCTATGCCACGAAGAATTGAGGCAGTTCTGAAGGCAAAAGGGGGTCCAACCTGTTACTAGCATGGTGTACCTAATAAAGTGGCCGGTGAGTGTATATATATATATATATATATATATATATATATATATATTAGTACACAAAAATGGAACAGCACAAATCGTCTACTTATCCTCGGGTGCAAGGCCCAAACAACCCGTCCTCTGATTGCTTTTAGTCCATATGCTTCACAAAAATAGGCAGCACTCCATTTTCTTTGAAATAATGTGCAGGAATTTATGTCACCCACATCTCCTTGCGACGTTTCGGCTCTGAATGAGCCTTTCTCAAGCCTGAGAGTGCTGCCTATTTTTTGTGAAGTATATATATATATATATATATATATATATATACATATATATATATATATATATATATATATATATATATATATATATATATGTATATATATATATATATACACAGTACAGACCAAAAGTTTGGACACACCTTCTCATTTAAAGATTTTTCTGTATTTTCGTTACTATGAAAATTGTACACTCACACTGATGGCATCAAAACTATGAATTAAACCATGTGGAATTATATACTTAACAAAAAAGTGTGAAACAACTGAAAATATGTCTTATATTCTAGGTTCTTCAAAGTACCTTTTGCTTTGGTGACTGCTTTGCACACTCTTGGCATTCTCTTGATGAGCTTCAAGATGTAGTCATCGGGAATGGTTTTCACTTCACAGGTGTGCCCTGTCAGGTTTAATAAGTGGGATCTCTTGCCTTATAAATGGTGCACAGCAAACGGGCAATCACAAAACCAGGACAACAGAAAGGTTCTCATTTAAGCCATGGGGCTGGACTGTCCGTAAATTCCATATCCAGCGTGACTCCAATCTACCTAAACGCTTGGCCAATTGACCCCCCTAATATATACTGTAGTGCAGCGGTGTCCTCGCTATGCAGAGATGAGGCAGTAACCCCAGAAAGTTCAAAGTAAACATATTCGGGAAACAAGACGGACTGTAAATGCTTCTGGTTGCTGAGGGCGACTGCACCAGCGTATTATGCTGCAGGGTGCCAGGAGTTCGCTCTGCTTGGTTCTGTGTTCCCTCACATAGGCTGAGCTTTTGCATAGCCATCTGCTCTGCACCTTGCAAACTCCACACTGACACACCAACCCTCTGCTGCAGGGGCTTTTACCTATGAATCTGTGGCCGTAGGCCACATGAAAAACCTGGGCCGGGGATGAAACGGACCGCCCCACTACCTTCCTGTAGTCCATCTCAAAAACAAAAGCCCATGGCAAGTTTTCCTAATTCTGCCTTGGACAAATAGCTTGCCCAAGACCAACACTCACTTTTATTCTGCATTGCAATCACAGCTATGCCTGTGATTGCAATGAACTCCCCTGGCCTCGATATGGTGTGTGCGCATCCTGAGGGACACATCGCGACCCTCACATATGACTCCGGTCACTGCCTCACAATACACACATATATATAGTGTAATATATATATTACATTTTATTAAAGTGAGCTTGTCAGGATGTTGTTTTGCATGGGGAAGTAGTGGTATGGCATTAAAGGTGCTTGTCCTACAATAAAAACTATATATTTCTTGTAGAGATCCGATGTACCAGTCATGAGAAGTCTACCATAGATGTCATATGCAAATTAATGCACACTGGGGGAGTGTCACTCTACTCAGAAGAAGCGGTGTAAGTGCATTGACACAGCCCACTTGCACTTCCATCCTGATTTTCATATGTCTATTTACAGTAAATTTCTCATGGCTAGCATGTTATTTTTACTGGGTGATGAATGCATATACAGAGATATCTCTACCTATATAAGTAAAATAGTGCTGACAAGTTCCATTTAAAAGTATTGAATGAAAACTATAATGCTCTGGCTCTTAAAACATTATTAAAATTATTAAAAGGAAAAAGAAAAAAAGCCAGGACGGCACTGTTTGGTAGCTGAACAAATTATTTTGAGATAACAATCAGGGTGATATATACACAACATGTGTGAGGCAGCCACTGCATCTCATCGCTGGTGCTCTTCTAAGAAAATAGCCATATTTTCAGTCCATATGCAAGAGAAAAAAGAGAGAAGGCACTCAACGATTTCATGTATAACCACTTTATTCCATCTTCAAAACATGATTCATGGCCGGGGGAGTAGGAATGCTTGTGAGCAGGGGAGGATGATGGCTGTTTCGCGCTGTGCTTGCACTTCCACAGGTCACATGAATCATGTTTTGATTGAAGGAGTTAACTCCTGAGATACCAGCCACATTTCTCCAGCCAATTGATTTCTATTCAGTAGTTAGCTGCAAACCTCCCTCCCTCTTCCTGTCAGCTCCTAATTTGTTATTAGTACTGCAAAATTATAAGGGCCCCAATCTGTCACTGCTTCCAGATGAACTCTGCAAATCACTCCTCTCACATTGTGCTTGTTCAAAGGCCCCGTTATTTCTGTATGCAAATATATTGATAAATGTGTAGACTTCAACGCAATCACACTGATAGCTGTTATATTAGAATAATAAAACTTAGCCTACCTTCTCTTAATGACACTGTTCTGCTACTGAACAGAACTCCAAGAAAAGTGACCTCCTCTAAGATACAAGGAAGTGAAGGAGACTGGGAACCTGTGCGCTTCTGAACACTTAAGTTGAGAACAGCACTTTAACATCAATGGCTGATAATGCTCAGGTCTATGAAAACATATACAATTGTTATGTTCTGGGAAATACTTTAATACATTTTGACCTGATTTTACCATAAAAAAAATTCCAACTCATATTTGTACTTATCATTGTAAGTTAGTCTTATCCTACACAAAGTTATGAAACACTAGCTCTTACCAGACAATAAGCATTGTGTTTAGCCTTGTAGGACTTTCCATTGCATTGGGTCAGCCATAGCTTAAGCTATTTGTGTAAGAAAACTAAGAATGAGAAATCATGAGAGTTTTCTTTTTGAGCCTAATAACATGTGTTTGTTCTTGACTTGCAAGATTGCACTGTATAATAAGGTCAGAATAAGCAATAACCTACAGAGCTGTCAAGAAGCAAAAGTGAGAATCTACTGTGTTTATCAATAAATAGTATAGAAACTTGCTTAGAAGGTGAAACCTTTATGTGAGGAAGAGCCAATTGGTTCAAGACTAATTGAACTTGCCTTTGAATTTTACAAATAAGTGTATTCTCCTGAATCTGATTATGTTGTGAAGTACTTTGTGCAAATTCAGCAAAGGGTGTGATATTCGGCCGCCATTTTTCTGATTTAAAAAGGGCTGGAAAAATGTAAAAAAAACAACTAATTTTACTTCTCACCTAACCAATTACTGCAGCCCTATATCAAGTATTTCATGCAGATTCCTCTGGTCTCTTCTTTCTTTCAGCACTTCGCATGTGGAACGTTCTCTTCAACTCTTTCAGCATCTTTACTCTGTCCTGACTATCTAAGGTATTAAGTTCATTATAAGTAATTTATCGTATAACAGATTTTGTTTACAACCTCTAACATCTCAATTACCTTCTTTTTTATGTGTTTCCAGTTATCACATGTGACACCTTAATTTTTTACTTATTTGCTGAGGATAGGGACTCGATTCACCCTAAGTTATACTAAATTGCACATGGGTTTTTTAAGTCTCTATTCATTGGCAAAATCTTTCCTAACTGCTGAATAAAAGCATCTATTAATGCTGAAAAGCTACTACAAGTGCACAAGAAAGAAATGCACGTTTGATCAAGACTTCATAACACAATCTCTATTTTTGCAGAAACATTTTTACAGAAAATATATTTCAAATGGTTGTTGAACCAAGAAAATGTAAAAACAAAAACATTTCCACAGTTAATTCTGTATTAAATTAAGATGAGTGGATCCTTTGAATTTTGAATTCGATGACTTTGACAAATTTTTCCCAAAATTTTAATTTGCTGTAAATAAATTTGAATGAATATCAGTACTGTAAAGTTTGTAATTGCTCAGAAAATGCACATGGGAGACAGGAGAGAGAATCCAGGTGACCATAAGATCTTACACATTACAGGTAATAGAGAGAGAGAGAGGACCCTGCTTACCATAACAGCTTACACTACACAGGCGAGAGAGGACCCTGATGATTATGGGAGCATACACTTTACAGCAGAGAGAGGACCTTGCTGACCACAAGAGCTTACACCTTACAGGAGAGAGAGAGGACCCTGCTGACCATAAGAGCTTGTGCATTACAAGCACCAGAGAGAGAGAAGACCCTGCTGACCTTAAGAGCTCACACTGTACAGAAGAGAGAGAGGACCCTGCTGACTCTACACTATGTTCCAAATTATTATGCAAATGACAATTTCTCGGATTTTCCTAAATGGTCAGTGCAAATGACAGTCAGTCTAATAAGAGTCATCACCCGTAAGAGTATACATCGAATTTTATTGAAGAAACCTCCCAATGATAACAGTATAATCTCTAAAATGAATAAAAACTCAAAATGCACTGTTCCAAATTATTAGGCACAGTAGAATTTCTAAACATTTGATATGTTTTAAAGAACTGAAAATGCTCATTTGTGGAATTTGCAGCATTAGGAGGTCACATTCACTGAACAAAAAAGCTATTTAACTCCAAAACATCCTGACAGGCCAAGTTACATGTTAACATAGGAGCCCTTGTTTGATATCACCTTCACAATTCTTGCATCCATTGAACTTGTGAGTTTTTGGAGAGTTTCTGCTTGTATTTCTTTGCTTGAAGTCAGAATAGCCTCCCAGATCTTCTGTTTTGATGTGAACTGCCTCCCACCCTGATAGATCTTTTGTTTGATGATACTCCAAAGGTTCTCTATAGGGTTGAGGTCAGGGGAAGATGGAGGCCACACCATGATTTTTTCTCCTTTTATGCCCATAGCAGCCAATTACTCAAAGGTATTCATTGTCATGCATGAAGATGATTTTGCTCCTCAAGGCACGTTTCTGCTTTTTAGACCATGGAAGAAAGTTGTCAGTCAGAAACTCTATTTACTTTGCTGAGGTCATTTTCACACCTTCAGGAACCTTAAAGGGCCCTACCAGCTGGTTCCCCATGATTCCAGCCCAAAACATGACTCCTCCACCTCCTTGCTGACGTCGCAGCCTTGTTGGGACATGGTAGCCATCCACCAACCAGCCACTACTCCATCCATCTGGACCGTCCAGGGTTGCTCGACACTCATCAGTAAACAAGACTGTTTGAAAATTAGTCTTCATGTATGTCTGGGCCCACTGCAACCGTTTCTGCTTGTGAACACTGTTCAGGAGTGGTCGAATAGTAGGTTTATGCACCACAGCAAGCCTTTGAAGGATCCTACACCTTAAGGTTCGAGGTACTCCAGACGCAGCAGCAGCTTCAAATAACTGTTTGCTGCTTTGTAATGGTATTTTGGCAGCTGCTCTCTTAATCCAATGAATTTGTCTGGCAGAAACCTTCCTCATTATGCCTTTATTTGCATGAACTCTGTCTGTGCTCTGTTTCAGTCACAAATCTCATCAGAGTATGATGATCACTCTTAAGTTTTCGTGAAATATCTAATTTTTTCATACCTTGTCCAAGGCATTGCACTATTTAACGCTATTCAGCAGCAGAGATCCTTTTTATTTCCCATATTGCTTGAAACCTGTGACCTGCTTAATAATGTGGCACATCATTTTTAAGTAGTTTTCCTTTAATTAGAATCACCTGAAAAACTAATTATCACATGTGTTTAAGATTGATTTCAGTGATTCATTGAGCCCTGAGACAAAATTCCATCCACAAGTTTATTTGAAAAACAAAACAATTAAATCTTTATGACACTTAAATCCAATTTGCATAATAATTTGGAACACAGTGTAAGTGCTTACACTTTACAGAAGAGAGAGAACCAAGCTGTTCTAAGAGCTTACACTCTAGAGGAGAAAGAGAGAGAAGACCCCCACTGACCACAATAGCTTACAATTTACAGGCAGCAGAAAGAGAGAATCCCACTGGTCATTAGAGACTACACTCTATAGAAGAGAGAGGATGGAAATATAAAGCAAAATAAATGTTAGGTTGCTCTGCAAGTCAGACCCTCAGGGATATTGGATGGTTGCCTGATCATGAGATCATTTGAACGAGTGATGGACAGAGACAGATGTGATCTGTTTCAAAAGCCTTAAGGTTTAATCAATTACATCTTGCCCTTATATACTCTTTTGAGTGGGCTTATACATTCTGGTCATGTGCACATCAGCTGTTTATTACAAATGAGATCATCATTAATTGATCAGGTGATTTTCCGTAAGAAGTGAACTGTGAACAGATGTTTAATGTTGTAAGGTCCCAAAGTCAATCTAATTAGCCTTACCCTAATACAGTTTATAACCCATCATCTGTAAGCTGGTCTTTTGTAGCCCAAATTAGCCCTCATTAACCTCCCTAGATCATATAACTCTAGGTGTCACCTGTAATGTCTGAAATGTCAGCAACTTTAATGAAATGTCAGTATGACACAGATAACTAACATATCTTGTCAGAATCAGAAATAAATATAAATTACAGAATATGTTAAGGTGGTCTCTGATTTCCCTATCATAAAGATCCTTTGTCATGGGGATTCTGTGACAGAGGGGCTAGAAGATCGCAGTGTCTGGTCACACAAAATCCTGCACTGATTAGAACTGCTTCACCATCCTATTAAACAGTGCAGGTTTTCCTTGCTCTATCATTGCAAGGGTGAATACGTTCAGTTGATCTCTTGGAGCTCTCCAACCTGAATTGCCTCAACTGTTCTGTGTAGGCCACTCCCTTCTACTATATCTGCCCGCCAATGGCACTCAGGAGTGGCTAGTGATAGTTCGACTTTCTGATTAGGTGTTTACGTAGCATTTCAGTGCTTGTAGTAAGCGGTGGGAAAGTTTTTCAGGAGGTTTCTGATTGGTGTTGATTTTCATGCTTATCTGCATCCTCTCCTATTTGGTTTCTCCTACCTATCCCTTCCCTGTGTTACATTCTGTTGTTTTGTGGGTATATTTGTATGATTGTATTCTTCTGTCTGGTTAGTGTAATCCTATACACTTCAGCCTCACACCTTCCTAGGTGGGGGAGGGAACAGATAAGGTTTAAGATAGGAGAATAGCAAGGTACCTGACCCTGACATTTCCATCTTCAAGAATAATCCGAAGGACAGGAATAAATTAGGATGTACCCTAATTTAAGGGATCAGGTAGATGCTCAGCATTTCCAGTAACTACATGACAGCCTGCTTGTTTGAAACTAACTATTTTGGAACATATTCCTAAAAACATCTTGAATTTTAACCAGAGGTTGATCAATAGAAAATCCTTTCAGTTTATTAAAGTCTATAGACTTGCACCAGAAAAGTGAAATGAATGTGTGCAAAACGTTCTCTAATATCTAATTTGTGTACAATTTTCTGTATGTGTTTTTTATATACCTTTTTATGTGTTTATGTCTAATTATGATGCTCCCAGTATTGGATTGAATAGTAAATATATATATTTTTACCATTTCATTATGTACAATTTTCAACAAGCATTTGGAGTTTGGTGACGTAATCTCATTAGCTCTTATATTTAAAGCTGAGTTTGCGCAACTATATATCATGCCTAAGTAGGAAACCTGATCAGTTTCAAAATGTGTTGTATATTTTTATTATAATCACTTTTTCATTTTTGTTACAAGATAGTTTGTCAAAAACGGTTATGCTCCGGTATTCCCAATTTTCCTCTTCACTATCCATGGTCAATTAGACCTCCAGTCAGTCTCACAGGTGGAAAATTAGTGTGAAGAGTGTGGATTGATTTCTCCTTGAAGCAAAGTGAGCATATATCATCAGATCACCTGTACATTTGAAATACTATTTTACACCATGGAACATTCTTCTTGATTGTTTTTTCAGGAATATTCAATTTGCATTCAATAACTTTGAAGCAAACAAATCCCTTACCAAATCCAAGTGAACTAAGAAACTGTGGTTTCCGCAGATTCACTTGTTACTACATTTATTTTACGGGTGACAAATCCTCTGAACATCTACCATTATACTGTACCAGTTCCTTAGCTTATGTATGATTATTTAGTAGTGTCCAAACATACACCCCAAACTAAAGTTTCCCCCTCTGATAATTGAGAAAGAACCTGTAAATCTATCAAATCTCTAAAAAGCAGACAATGCAAATGACATCTGACCTTAATTAGGAAAGTGTAGGCTAGTTGTGGCGAACATCTTTGAAGCATTCAAGACAAATTAGATGAGATATATTATATTAGGATCAATTTCAGTTTTAGAACCAAAGGTGAAAAGGTTTTATGGAGAGCCACTGAGATGTTCTTAGATTTCCCAAGTGAATTGGTATCATTAAATCATACAGGCAAGAACGATATTTGAAGTAAATGAGTTTCCAAGAAGAGAACTACGACTAATATATTGTTCTCTTTGTGTGCTTCTTTAGGTCTTTGACAATAAATTAGTAAAAATGGTTCACATTTATCAAAAGTGGCATCCTTTCAGACAATTTCTAAGTTAGAACTGGTCTAACGTTTCTCCCAGTAGAGCTAACCAAGTTGGCATATGAAGACCTGCAGGCAATGCAAAGCACCATTGAGAAATTAAATATGCATATAGCGTCTTCAAGGAACATTAGAGCAGAGACTCCCAGTGCTACCTGTTGGAAAAAGCAATGCTAAAAGTCAATAACATCTTAAAGGGATTCTCCAAAAATTATATAAAATGGTGCCTCTGATATAATTCAAACTGCAGCCCATCCTAGTCACATGTCAGTAGGAACTGCAGACTAATGACATACAGCTGAACTTATAAGAGTAATATCATAAATTCATCAGTCATCTGAATTATGTTATTTTGGATTTCACAGAATACTTTTATACCGAAAAACATATAAGTATTATAGGAGTGGTGCCTTTATTTGCTATCCAGAGAAATTATATTTGTGAGCTTTCACAGGGCAGTGGCCCCTTCATCAGGCAAGCTTACAAATGAATTACTGAGACAAGAGTGCAACATTTAAAGACATTTATACCTGGTGTGGTTGGGGTGATGCATCTTAAAAAAAAGTAATAAAGCTAAGGTTTTTGTTATAGATGGAGAACTAATAGAGGTGATAATGTCAGCCCCTGGAATGGGGAATGGACTGGTGTCATTACAGCGTAAATACATTTTATGGGTACGCAGCTACAGGATCATCAAGTCCTACAGTATATTGGTGTAATATTTGGTATTTTATATCCTTAGTCTTACATTGATATTACAATACATGGTATTGTTGATTCCAGATTTTCTGTAAATACTTTTTGTTTTGCCTGTTTCATCTCCTGCTGTTCATGCTGCTTTTTTAGTGTTGGACCTATGATTTAATGTGATTCACTTTCATAATAAAAGTTATGCATTTTTGCAAACATCGTTTCATTTATAGGCTCATGACCATTTATTTGTCCTCATCCCCCACACTCATGCATCTCTGGACTGATCTGCGAGCGTGCACATGCGGGACATCATTGGTCAGCAATTGTAAAAGGAGCTGCCAGCAGCTCATCTTGATGATTTCACAGACGGCCATTAATAACCTCATTGATAGCAGCCAAAGTGTGTATATGCGTGTATTTCTATTTGTGGCGCTCTCATTCGATACTTAGTAAATCGACATGTTTTGGAAACTTTGTTTCCATTTTTTCACTATTTGCACATCATTATCATGGGGATCAATCTTGTGAGTTCAATAATTATATAACTTTTCCTTTTTGGTAATGCAATGTTATTAAGTTGTGTATTTGTTGCACAAAATAATGAATTGTTGGGCAACATAATTCTCATGATCGAAAAGCAATTACACATAAAGTTTAAAAAAAGTTTTTGCTATATTTTTTACAATGGAATTTAAATTTAGTAGCTATTAGTATATTCTAAGTTTTGAACATAAACACACATTACCACAGTAGAAAAGCTACATTGACCTGTGTGCCATTATACATTTTCTACCATTGCAAACAAGCATTCCACAATTTATCTAAAAAGAAGTCAGTGAAGCTTGTCAGACCCAGGCTGATTCTGCATGTGAATACACAATGGTACGAATCAAGACAATAGCTCATATCAGAATGTGGGGACCTGTGTTCAATTGGAAAGGCAATCCTTATGGATTTCCCCAGGGTAATATCTAACTTACTCACATTGTGCAGGCAGCAGACTGTAAAATTGCAAAATTCTGTTTCTAATTTAGATTAAGTTTGATTAAAAGGGAACCTTTTTACATAAAATTGTCATAATAAAAGAATATAATAAAGAATTTTCTTTGCAGGTTGTCATTCATTGGCTGGTAAAAAGGTAAGAAAATATTAAAATATTTTATATACTTACAGATTTAATATAAGAAATACAGTTTTAGGCAGATTTATTGTAATAATGAAAATGCCGAAAGAAATGCTTTATTTCACTACTAGAAAAGCTACATTTGTGATTTGCCTATAGGCACCGTAGGCTTGTGTCTATAGATGACCCTGAAGGAAGGGCGTACAGTATAGGAACATTTTACACATTCAAAAGTTAAACAGCATCTATTTATATGTAATTTATGGGTAAGTATATAGTTATTAGGGACTAATAGTGTCGTGGTTCTCAGAGGAGGAAATCCAAAATATGAAAAAAAGATGACAGTAGATATTGTGCATGCCATAATCTTTATTACCTATGGTGGGATCTACATTATGGGCAGTCTGCAGTGCCTACAGGCCTCTGTGTTGTAAATCCGATATTGGAGATATGGCCTACCTGACTAACCTATTCTTAAGTTGAGTAATCAATATCTGATCTATAGCAGTTTGATCAGCGGTTCCCGATGTTGACAGAGATCGGAAGTGCTCAGTTCCAGAGCTCCATCAATGGAATCGTAGCCAGAGCCAAAGTACTGCACCTCCTCCCCCTATTCCATTTAATAAGGGGTGCATGTGCAGTAATCAGTCTCGGTCACTATAGAATTGATGGAGTTGTGCTGTGAAGCTCCGTAACTGAGCAATTTGAATCACCACAGACACCAGGAACAGGTAATTGGTGGGGGTGCCAGGTGTATCACCCCCACCGATCAGATATTAATGATCTATGCTAAGGATAGGCCATCAATGTTAAAGTAGTATACAACCTCTTTAAGAAGTGTGAAATACTTCTTAATTTTTTCTCTACTTTTCTAATCTTAAATAGGCTTACATTTCACAGACTTCAGGTTTCCTTCAATTTTTGACTCAGATATGTAAATAAGCAGATGGCCCATTTGTAAGGGATTTTACTATTTCTATCAATGTATTTTCAGTGTAAATGTGACTATTGCAATATGTCAATTAGACTGAATTAATTATGGTTTACGTACAAAATCCACTAATCTACCTTGCAATCTACATTGTATATATGGACTGATTAAGTTAATGGAGGCTGTAGCATGGCTAAAGGGTGTGTAGTCGATGGGAGGTATGTGCCACATAAGTGCCTTGTTGCTGTAATGTAGCCCGGTGTATTTCTGTATTGTATATAATCATGTATATATATCTGCTTCAGGACCTGTGGTGATGTCAGACCACATGGCTAATCATGTGATGGGTTACTGGGTGTGGTTAGCTCTATTTAAGACAGGCAAATGCTCTACACAGGAGATATGTGTGGAGGTGAAGCCCTCCTGAGTGTGTTAAGGCTACAAGAGTGAGCCTGGTGGACTAAACGCTTTGTTTTCCTTTTCCTGAACTTAAGGCTATTTTGTTTGCTGTTATTTTTCCATGTGGTTTATGACGCAATAAACCCTCTGAACTTTAAAGGAACGTGCCTCCTGTGTGTCAGCCATCGCACCTGAGTGAGTGACATCCCTACAATTGGTGGTAGACGTGCGGGCAGCGTTCCCAGCGGAGACGAAACATCTGGTATTGAATGTCCTGGGGTCAAGTCTGTTGTAAGCCAGTCGGGGAAAATGGAGGAACTGCTGAAACACTTGGTCCAGTCGCAGAGCCAGCAGGAGCAACGGCAGCAAGAGACCAAAAGGCTGTTGATGCAGCAGATACAACAGAGCCAGCAGCAGATGCAGCTTCTGGCAACCACCATCCAGGGCAAGTCGAGTGCCCCAACCCCAGGTTTGGCTGATGACACCCACGTCCGGAAGACGGTAAGACGCGCATTGCAAAAAATGACTCCCGGGGATGATGTTGAGGCCTTCCTGACGGTGTTTGAGAGGGTCGCTGAGAGGGAAAAACTCCCACCAGAGCAGTGGGCGGAGGTTCTGGCGCCATACCTGACGGGAGAACCCCAGAAGGCGTACTATGATTTGACCTTGCAGGATGCCAAGGAGTATGACAAATTGAAAGTCGAGATTCTCGCACGTTTGGGGGTGACACTGACTGTCAGGGCACAGCGAGTTCACAGCTGGGCCTATCACCGGGACAAACCGCCTCACTCTCAAATGTTTGATCTGTTGCACCTGGTCCAGAAATGGCTGCAGCCAGAGTCGTGTACACCTGCACAGATGGTGGAACGGGTAATGATGGATCGGTTTGTGCATTCCCTCCCGAGGTCCATACAGACTTGGGTTGCCCAGGGTGATCCCCAGAATGCCGACGAACTGATCGGACTGGTCGAGAGATACCAAGGGATGGAAGGCTCCTTTGGGAGGCAGCCCATGCCTTACTGGGGGTCCCAGAAAGCTGCTGAGTCCCAAAAAGGGGTGGCGCATCCAAGGTCACAAAGGGCGGGGGAGGTGGTGCCCAAGGTCCCTACGGGTGATATTATTTGCTGGAAGTGCCACGGGCCAGGACATATAGCTGCCCGTTGTTCCCAGACCACTGAGCAGATGGACTGCAGCATGGGACGCCGTTGTTCATACTATGCATATCCTGCCTGCAGTGTGAACCCTCCGCCCAACGAGGGACCTCAAGCGTGTCCCGTAAAGGTGAACGGTCGAGCAGCAATGGCGCTGTTAGACTCAGGGAGCTTAGTGACCCTGGTGAGGGCCACTTTCCCGCTCCACCTGCTCCCGGGAAAGAAGGTCGGCGTGCGGTGCATACATGGTGATGCCAAGGACTGCCCTTTGGCCAGGGTGGACATTGAAACAGCATGTGGCACGGAGTCCCACATAGTCGGCGTCGTGCAGGACTTGTTGCACCCTATAATTATTGGCCACGATTTCTGTTTGTTTTGGGATTTGTGGGGAAAAGGTTCTGAGGTCGCTAGCAAGAGTAGGGAACCAATGAACCCTAAAAAGGTTTCGCCACACCCAGAGACAGACAGGTTTCCTTTTTGTGTTCTGGTTGGGGATGAGGAGGAAGTGTCCCCTACATCTGACATTCTGGAGTTAGAGGTAACCGGTGAAAATTTTGGGACTGCCCAACATAGGGACCCCACTCTGAGGGAAGCCTTTAATAATGTCACGGTTATTGACGGGGTGGTACAGGAGCCGGGGGCAGACACAAGATTTCCCCATTTTCTGATAAGGGGGAGTTGTTGTACCGGGTCACGAAAATAAGGGAGGAGTTGGTAGAGCAGTTGATAGTGCCGGGTCCGTACAGACGGAAGGTGTTGGACATGGCCCATTCACACATCTTGGGTGGACACTGTTATGACCCCAATGGCAGAGGGTCTCAGAAATAAATACCAAGTCTGCAAACACAAAAAACCAGCTCATAGGGCAGTGGTAACTGGGCTGACCGTATATCTAATCCTAGCACCACAAATAGCAGCAGCCGGGGAACGTGCCTACGTTGGTTCTAGACGTCTCGCGCCAGCCGGAGAACTAACTAACCCTAGAAGGGAAAAGATAGACCTTTCTTGCCTCCAGAGAAAAGACCCCAAAAGTTGGATACAAGCCCCCAACAAATAATAACGGTGAGGTAAGAAGAAAAGACAAACGTAAGAATGAACTAGGTATTTAGCAAAGAGAGGCCCACTGACTAATAGCAGAATATAGTAAGATGACTTATACGGTCAGCAAAAACCCTATCAAAAATATCCACGCTGGATATTCAAGAACCCCCGAACCGTCTAACGGCCCGGGGGGAGAATACCAGCCCCCTAGAGCTTCCAGCAAAATCAGGAATCACATTTAGTACAAGCTGGACAAAAAATAAGAGCAATACAAATAACCAAAAAACAAGGAAGCAGGACTTAGCTTAATTTTGCAAGAGCCAGGACCAGCAGACAGGAGCAAACAGAAAGGACTGATTACAATGATGCCAGGCACCAGACTGAGAATTCAGGAAGTTCATATAGCAACACCCCTGGACTAACGACCCAGGTGGGTGCCAAACTGAGGAAAAACAATCCCAGAGTCATATCACTAGTGACCACAAGAGGGAGCCAAAAAAGTCTAATTCACAACAGTACCCCCCCATTAAGGAGGGGTCACCCAACCCTCACCAAGACCACCAGGGCGATCAGGATGAGCAGCGTGAAAGGCACGAACTAAATCGGCCGCATGCACATCAGAGGCAATCACCCAGGAATTATCCTCCTGACCATAGCCCTTCCACTTGACCAGATACTGAAGCTTCCGCCTGGAGAGAAGAGAATCCAAGATCTTCTCCACCACATACTCCAACTCGCCTTCAACCAACACCGGAGCAGGAGGCTCAACAGAAGGAACCACAGGTACAATGTACCGCCGCAACAAAGACCTATGGAACACGTTGTGAATGGCAAACGACACCGGAAGATCCAAGCGAAAGGACACAGGATTAAGGATTTCCAATATCTTGTAAGGACCGATGAAGCGAGGCTTAAATTTAGGAGAGGAGACCTTCATAGGAACAAATCGAGAAGACAGCCATACCAAATCCCCAACACGAAGTCGGGGACCCACACCGCGGCGGCGGTTGGCAAAACGCTGAGCCTTCTCCTGTGACAACTTTAAGTTGTCCACCACATGATTCCAAATCTGCTGCAACCTATCCACCACAGAATCTACCCCAGGACAGTCAGAAAGCTCCACATGTCCCGAGGAAAAACGAGGATGGAAACCAGAGTTGCAGAAAAATGGCGAAACCAAAGTAGCGGAACTAGCCCGATTATTAAGGGTAAACTCAGCCAACGGCAAGAAGGTCACCCTGATCTGCAGAAACAAAACACCTCAAATAAGCCTCCAGAGTCTGATTAGTTCGCTCTGTTTGTCCATTAGTCTGAGGATGAAAGGCAGACGAAAACGACAAATCAATGCCCATCTTAGCACAAAAGGATCGCCAGAACCTGGAAACAAACTGGGATCCTCTGTCAGACACGATATTCTCAGGAATGCCGTGCAAACGAACCACATTCTGAAAGAACAAAGGAACCAGATCGGAAGAGGAAGGCAGCTTAGGCAAAGATACCAAATGGACCATCTTGGAAAAGCGATCACATTCCACCCAGATGATAGACATGCCCTGAGACACCGGAAGATCTGAAATGAAATCAATGGAAATGTGTGTCCAAGGCCTCTTCGGGACAGGCAAGGGCAAGAGCAACCCGCTGGCATGAGAACAGCAAGGCTTAGCTCGAGCACAAGTCCCACAGGACTGCACAAATGACCGCACATCCCGTGACAAGGAGGGCCACCAAAAGGACCTAGCCACCAAATCTCTGGTGCCAAAAATTCCCGGATGCCCTGCCAACACCGAGGAATGAACCTCGGAAATGACTCTGCTGGTCCACTTATCAGGAACAAACAGTCTGTCAGGTGGACAAGAGTCAGGTCTACCAGCCTGAAATCTCTGCAACACACGTCGCAAATCCGGAGAAATGGCTGACAAGATTACTCCCTCTTTAAGAATACCAACTGGTTCTGCGACTCCAGGAGAGTCAGGCACAAAGCTCCTTGAAAGAGCATCGGCCTTCACATTCTTTGAACCTGGTAAATACGAGACCACAAAGTCAAAACGGGAGAAAAACAATGACCAACGGGCCTGTCTAGGATTCAGGCGTTTAGCAGACTCGAGATACATCAGATTTTTGTGATCAGTCAAGACCACCACACGATGCTTAGCACCCTCGAGCCAATGACGCCACTCCTCAAATGCCCACTTCATGGCCAGCAACTCCCGATTGCCAACATCATAATTCCGCTCAGCAGGCGAAAACTTCCTAGAGAAAAAAGCACATGGTCTCATTACAGAGCAACCAGGGCCTCTCTGCGACAAAACGGCCCCTGCCCCAATCTCAGAAGCATCCACTTCAACCTGAAAGGGAAGTGAGACATCAGGCTGGCACAAAACAGGCGCTGAAGTAAACCGGCGCTTCAACTCTTGGAAAGCCTCCACGGCTGCAGGAGCCCAGTTAGCAACATCAGAACCTTTCTTGGTCATATCCGTCAAAGGTTTAACAACGCTAGAAAAATTAGCGATAAAACGACGGTAGAAGTTAGCAAAGCCCAAGAACTTCTGAAGACTCTTAACTGACGTGGGTTGAGTCCAATCATGAATAGCTCGGACCTTGACTGGGTCCATCTCCACCGCAGAAGGGGAAAAAATAAAACCCAAAAAGGGAACCTTCTGTACTCCAAAGAGACACTTTGAGCCCTTAACAAACAAAGCATTCTCATGCAAAACCTGAAAAACCATCCTGACCTGGTCTACATGCGAGTCCCAATCATCAGAAAAAAACAGAATATCATCCAGATAAACAATCATAAATTTATCCCGATACTTCTGGAAAATATCATGCATAAAGGACTGAAACACTGAAGGAGCATTAGAGAGCCCGAAAGGCATCACCAAGTACTCAAAATGACCTTCGGGCGTATTAAATGCAGTTTTCCATTCATCTCCTTGCTTAATGCGCACAAAGTTGTACGCACCACGAAGATCTATCTTGGTGAACCACTTGGCACCTTTAATCCGGGCAAACAAGTCCGACAACAGAGGCAAAGGATACTGAAATTTAACAGTGATTTTATTCAGAAGCCGATAGTCAATGCAAGGTCTCAAAGATCCGTCCTTCTTGGCCACAAAAAAAAATCCCGCACCAAGAGGGGAAGAGGATGGACGGATATGCCCCTTCTCCAGAGATTCCTTGATATACGAACGCATTGCGGTATGCTCAGGTACAGACAGATTAAATAGTCTTCCCTTAGGAAATTTACTACCTGGAATCAAATCTATAGCGCAGTCACAGTCCCTATGAGGAGGCAGAGCACTGGACCTGGACTCGCTGAATACATCCTGAAAATCAGACAAATACTCAGGAACTTCCGAAGGAATAGAGGAAGCAATAGACACCGGTGGGGAATCACCATGAATTCCCTGACAGCCCCAACTTGACACAGAAATTGCCTTCCAATCCAAGACTGGATTATGGGTCTGTAACCATGGCAGACCCAAAATGACCAAATCATGCATTTTATGCAGAACAAGAAAACGAATCACCTCCCGATGTTCAGGAGTCATGCACATGGTTACATGTGTCCAAAACTGCGGTTTATTTTCCGCCAATGGCGTAGCATCAATACCTCTAAGAGGGATAGGATTTACCAACGGCTCAAGAACAAAACCACAGCGCTTGGCAAACGACAGATCCATAAGACTCAGGGCAGCACCTGAATCCACAAACGCCATAACAGGGTAGGAGGACAATGAGCAAATTAAAGTCACAGACAAGATAAATTTAGGTTGCAAATTACCAATGGCGACAGGACTAACAACCCTTGTTAGGCGTTTAGAGCATGCTGATATAACATGTGTAGAATCACCACAGTAAAAACACAACCCATTCTGACGTCTATGATTTTTCCGTTCATTTCTAGTCTGAATTCTACCACATTGCATTAAATCAGGTGTTTGTTCAGACAACCCCACAAGAGGATTAGCGGCTTTGCGCTCCCGTAAACGCCGGTCAATTTGAATAGCCAGCGCCATGGAATCATTCAGACTTGTAGGAATGGAGAAACCCACCATCACATTCTTAATGGCTTCAGAAAGGCCATTTCTGAAATTTGCGGCCAGAGCACACTCATTCCACTGAGTAAGCACGGACCATTTCCGAAATTTTTGGCAATACACTTCAGCTTCATCCTGGCCCTGAGAAATAGCCAGCAAGGCTTTTTCTGCCTGAATTTCAAGATTGGGTTCCTCGTAAAGCAATCCGAGCGCCAGAAAAAATGCATCAATATTTGCCAATGCCGGATCTCCTGGCGCTAGCGAGAAGGCCCAATCCTGAGGGTCGCCCCGTAAGAAAGAGATAACAATTTTAACTTGCTGAGCTGAGTCTCCAGACGAACGGGGTCTCAGAGATAGAAACAATTTACAATTATTCCTGAAATTCCTAAACTTAAATCGGTCTCCAGAGAACAGTTCAGGAATAGGTATTTTAGGTTCAGACATAGGACTACTGGTAACAAAATCTTGTATGCCCTGCACACGAGCAGCAAGCTGGTCCACACTTGTAATCAAGGTCTGGACATTCATGTCTGCAGCAAGCTCAAGCCACTCAGAGGTAAAGGGGAGGAAGAAAAGAGAGGAAAAAAAAAACTCAGAATTTCCTTTCTTATAATCCCACTTCTGCAATGCATTAAACATTCAACTTTGGCCTGGCATACTGTTATGACCCCAATGGCAGAGGGTATCAGAAATAAATACCAAGTCTGCAAAGACAAAAAACCAGCTCATAGGGCAGTGGTAACTGGGCTGACCGTATATCTAATCCTAGCACCACAAATAGCAGCAGCCGGGGAACGTGCCTACGTTGGTTCTAGACGTCTCGCGCCAGCCGGAGAACTAACTAACCCTAGAAGGTAAAAGATAGACCTTTCTTGCCTCCAGAGAAAAGACCCCAAAAGTTGGATACAAGCCCCCAACAAATAATAATGGTGAGGTAAGAAGAAAAGACAAACGTAAGAATGAACTAGGTATTTAGCAAAGAGAGGCCCACTGACTAATAGCAGAATATAGTAAGATGACTTATACGGTCAGCAAAAACCCTATCAAAAATATCCACGCTGGATATTCAAGAACCCCCGAACCGTCTAACGGCCTGGGGGGAGAATACCAGCCCCCTAGAGCTTCCAGCAAAATCAGGAATCACATTTAGTACAAGCTGGACAAAAAATAAGAGCAATACAAATAACCAAAAAACAAGGAAGCAGGACTTAGCTTAATTTTGCAAGAGCCAGGACCAGCAGACAGGAGCAAACAGAAAGGACTGATTACAACGATGCCAGGCACCAGACTGAGAATTCAGGAAGTTCATATAGCAACACCCCTGGACTAACGACCCAGGTGGGTGCCAAACTGAGGAAAGACAATCCCAGAGTCATATCACTAGTGACCACAAGAGGGAGCCAAAAAAGTCTAATTCACAACAGGACACCTAGGGGTGGAAAAAACGCAGGAACGGGTTGTGCAGAGGTTCTATTGGCCTGCGTGTCACCGGGAAATAGTGAACTATTGCAGGTCCTGCCCTACATGTCAGTTAACTGCTCCCACTCCTCATTTCCGGAACCCTCTTGTGCCCCTGCCCATTATTGAGGTGCCGTTCGAGAGAATTGCCATGGACTTGGTCGGTCCCTTAGTTAAATCAGCCCGGGGCCATCAGTATATATTAGTCATCCTGGACTATGCCACACGCTATCCTGAGGCAATTCCTCTGAGAAATTCTTCCTCAAGGAGTATAGCCCGCGAGTTGGTCCATGTCTTTTCCCGAACAGGTCTGCCGAAGGAAATCCTGACTGATCAGGGGACACCTTTCATGAGCAAGGTGATGAGGGAGTTATGCAAAGCCCTGAAAATCTTCCAGTTGAGGACCTCGGTGTACCATCCCCAGTCAGATGGCCTTGTTGAGAGATTTAACAAGACCCTGAAGAGCATGCTGAGAAAAGCTATAGAGAAAGACGGAAGAGACTGGGATTGTCTCTTACCCTATCTGATGTTTTCCATTCGTGAAGTTCCACAGGCCTCCACAGGGTTCTCACCGTTTGAGCTTCTATATGGCCGACATCCGCGAGGACTCCTGGATATAGCCAAGGAAACCTGGGAAGCCGAAGTCACGCCCCACAGAAGCGTCATTGAGCATGTGGCCCAGATGCAGCAGAGGATTGCAAAGGTGATGCCTATTGTGAAAGAACACCTCCTCCAGGCACAAGAAGCTCAGGCCAGAGTCTACAACCGGTCTGCAAGAGTGAGGCAGTTCAATCCGGGAGACCGAGTTATTGTGTTAGTTCCGACGGTGGAGAGCAAGTTCTTGGCCAAATGGCAAGGGCCATATGAGGTTGTCGAGAAGCTTGGGGAAGTAAATTATAAAATTCACCAACCAGGAAGATGGAAACCATTCCAAGTATACCATGTCAACCTCATCAAGCCGTGGCAAGATAGAGAGCCGACAGTAACTCCATCGCTGTTAAGCAACCCAGAAGGTGAGGTTGGAGCGGTTACTATAGCGGAGACGCTATCAAAGACCCAGAAACAGCAGTGCCGGGAGTTACTCCAGAAAAACAGGGACCTGTTTTCAGAGTTGCCAGGACACACAAAGGTCATAGAGCACGAGGTCCTAACAGAGCCACATGTGCGAGTGAACATGAAGCCCTATCGTATTCCTGAGGCTCGTCGCGAAGTTATCTCCAAGGAAGTGGAACATATGTTGAAGCTTGGAGTCATTGAGGAATCCAAGAGCGGTTGGTCGAGTCCGATTGTCCTGGTCCCAAAACCTGATGGAGAGTGGAGGTTTTGCAACGACTATCGGAAGTTGAATGAGGTCTCCAAGTTTGACGCTTATCCCATGCCCCGCGTTGATGAGCTCATCGAAAGGCTTGGGCCCGCCAGGTACATAACCACCTTGGATTTGACGAAGGGGTATTGGCAGATCCCCATGGCACAGGAAGCCAAGGAGAAGACGGCGTTTTCTACACCAGATGGATGTTTCCAGTATGTCCGGATGCCGTTTGGCCTACAGGGAGCTCCGGCGACCTTTCAGAGGGCTATGGATAGAATCCTTGCACCCCATAAGGCATACGCTGCTGCGTACCTGGATGATATCGTCATCTTTAGCCCGGACTGGGAGAGTCATCTGGAAAAGGTCCAAGCGGTGTTTGATGCTATAAGAGAGGCCGGATTTACAATAAACCCGAAGAAGTGTGCCTTGGGTAAAGAAGAAGCTAAGTATCTTGGATACATAGTGGGTCGTGGAGAAATAAAACCCCAAATCAGTAAAGTGGAGGCAATTCAAACATGGCCAAAACCAGTTTCCAAGAAGCAAGTTAAAGCCTTCCTGGGAATCATGGGATATTACAGGAGGTTCATCCCAAACTTCACCACGATGGCTGCGCCTCTGACTGACCTGTTAAAAGGGACAAAATCAGTAATTGTTAAGTGGTCCGAAGAAACAGAGTCAGCCTTCCAAGAAACGAAAGAGGCTTTGTGTAAGCAACCCGTTCTGATGGCTCCAGACTTTAATAAAGAATTTATTCTTCAGACAGATGCCTCAGATGTTGGGGAAGGAGCAGTCCTTTCCCAAGAGCTACATGGGGAGGAGCATCCTGTTCTCTATCTGAGTAGAAAGCTGTCTTCATCTGAAAAGAACTACTCACTCGTGGAAAAAGAGTGTCTGGCCATAAAGTGGGCGGTGGACACGTTACGGTACTATCTGCTGGGTCGTAAATTCAGACTAATATCTGACCATGCCCCACTTAGATGGATGAGGGAAACAAAAGGTAGAAATGCTAGGGTCACCCGTTGGTTCTTAGCCCTGCAGGACTTCAGTTTCCTTGTGGAACATAGGGCCGGAAAGCTGCACGGTAATGCGGATGCCCTATCAAGAATCCCTTGTTTAGTAGGGAAAAGTGCCAAGCCCCATGGCTTTAGGCAGAGGGGGGAGGTATGTAGCATGGCTAAAGGGTGTGTAGTCGATGGGAGGTATGTGCCACATAAGTGCCTTGTTGCTGTAATGTAGCCCGGTGTATTTCTGTATTGTATATAATCATGTATATATATCTGCTTCAGGACCTTCATCAGTGGTGATGTCAGACCACATGGCTAATCATGTGATGGGTTACTGGGTGTGGTTAGCTCTATTTAAGACAGGCAAATGCTCTACACAGGAGATATGTGTGGAGGTGAAGCCCTCCTGAGTGTGTTAAGGCTACAAGAGTGAGCCTGGTGGACTGGACGCTTTGTTTTCCTTTTCCTGAACTTAAGGCTATTTTGTTTGCTGTTATTTTTCCATGTGGTTTATGACGCAATAAACCCTCTGAACTTTAAAGGAACGTGCCTCCTGTGTGTCAGCCATCGCACCTGAGTGAGTGACATCCCTACAAGGCATACGGACAAAAAATGTGGTGAGATTCCTTTAATGTCGTGTAAAGTGTCCTGAACCTAAAAGAATCCGTCACGACTAGTGTTGAGCGATACCGTCCGATACTTGAAAGTATCGGTATCGGAAAGTATCGGCCGATACCGGCAAAGTATCGGATCTACAGTAATCAACCTAGGGTGAAGGACAGACATACAAGGGAGCATGTACCAGCCAGCAAGTACCAAAGATGGCAGTTCTCCTATTAGTAGGCAAGTTGAGGAGATACTGGAAGTGGATTAAAGTCAGTCTAAGTACTAGCCAGACTTGGAAGTGTTTGTTAATAATTACGGGATTAGCCAGAATGGGCACATTCGTAAGGTGGTAGATGAGAGCGCTCCCTTTCACCATTAACAGAGTGTAGTTTGGATGCAGTGTAACACATTGGCCTGAGTGGCCCTGTACCGGGAAGATGGAGGCCCCGGTGTAACTTTTTATTCATATGCAATGTTCTTCACAAGTAATGTGCCAACATCTGTAACCGCTAAGTGTGAACATCTGCCATACGGTAAAGATAGAAAGCTTAACCATTGTTCCTGCAACCCTTTGTACGTACAGTTGTGCACAAAAGTTTACATATCCCAGCAGAATTTGTGTTGGCTGCAGCAGAACAAAGTGAAGGTTCTAGAGTGGCCATCTCAGTCTCATGACCTCAATATCATTGAGCTACTCTGGGGAGATCTCAAGCACGCAGTTCATGCTAGATAGCCCAGCAATTTACAGAAACTGGAGGCTTTTTGCCAAGAAGAGAGGGCATCTTCACCATCTGAGAAAAAAAAGAACTTTATCCACAACTACCACAAAAGACTTCAAGCAGTCATTGATGTTAGAGGGAGCAATATATGGTATTAAGAAATGGGGTATGTGAACTTTTGAACAAAGTCTTTTGGATGTTTTGGGTTGTCATTATGATTTAAAAGGAGAAAACACAGTAGTTTGGCAAGAAATGGCTTCACCCAACCACTAACCATGAGTGGAGAAAAAGTTTTGATGCTATCATTTATGTTCTCTGAAAAAAGGCTAAGAAAACACAAATTCTGCTGGTGAATGTAATCTTTTGAACACAACTGTATGTTATTGAAAAAAAATAGGAGAAAAAGGAGCAAACTGATTACATCCGGTAAAAATAGTCATATAATTTTATTAATTCGTAGAAAAGATAAAACATCTCAACAGTACATAAAGAGCCAAAAACAATGCAGATTGCTATATACCCACCCCCCACCTATCACCACCTCACATTGCACATGAGTCCCTGAAAAAATAACATAAAGGTCCAAAGACCATAACCCTGGGGGAGCAGTGCATCCAAAAGTGGACACCTGGAGGTCAGCATGCATCCATAAAGTGACTAAGGATAAAGTAACAACTGTCTATCTTTCATATAAAGGGCGGAAGTAACTAGCAAAAGGTGCAATGCTTACCAGCAGATGAGTGGGAACAAGGGTAGATGGATGGAGGGTCCCGACGCGCGTTTCGTGGCTACTTGGGGCTGCTTTCTCAAGGAAGTACCCTTACTTAGTTACTGTATGTTCTAGACGTAGCAAACAAGACTTTAGTTTTGTAAACCTGTCTGTCTTCTTAATCACAGAGTTATAGGGGTCCAGAATCTCACAAATCATGTCAGAATCATGGCAAAACTTAATCTGAAGGCATCAGCAGAAGTGCAATATGTGTGCACACCCAGGGACCACTATTAAAGGTGCATTGGCACACAGAACTAGATATCGGCCAAACAGTTGGACAGACATTTGTCTGAGATAGTTTAGTGAATCCTGCATTGAACATGGAGTTGGACATGATGACCCTTGAGGTCCATTCCCACTCTAACTTTCTATGAATTATTTTTCTGTGAAACTACCCCCCTTATAATGGAACATCACTTAGTATTGACCATGTCATCAGAGAGGTTAAGCGACTGTTAGGTGTCGAGTTCCCGCCGCTGCACAGGGGGAATCTCGAACCATGTCCGCTGCGGTCTCCAATTCTCCTCCAGCCACAGTGGAACCTGATCAGTGGAGACGTCGGTCCCAGCATCTGGCTCAAGCTGATACTGTGCAAATGGTTGCTGTTGCCTTTCCAGGCTCTGCCTTTGTAGCCAGCACTGATCAGCAGTGAGCAGGCCTTTTTGGGACTAAGTCCTGGTGTTCTCATACTGAGCATGCCCATTGGAGGTCGGGAGTCACATGCTCAGGTCCTGTTGTGGCTCCTATTGGCCCATCAGGAAGGTCCCGAAGTGCTACTGCTATAAAAGGTTTGCATGGCCGCTCGGCCATGCGCTAGTGTAAACTTGCTAATGTGTGTGTGTGTGGATGAATGCCTGTCAATGGATGAAAGCTCTGAATCATTCCCATCCCTAGTGTTGTTGCCTGCTCACGAATGGTGGAAGCTACCTAGCGCCAGACAGTGCTACTTTGCGCATCCAGCACATAATTCAGCGTCTCTCAGCAGCGACCGCCAGTGTGGCGCCATGCGCTTAGTGTGCTTTCCTGGCCCTGGTTAGGGTGGTTGTGCGATAAATTATTAGTTCCTTTTTATCCCTGACACCACAGTAGCGGTGTCGAGTGTAAGAGGTCTAGAGGGACTCTTACCCTGGGTCTTGGGGCAGAGTTCTGTGTCGCCTTGCTTGCGCTCTCTGTGCAGTATCGTGGCCCTGTGACGCAACAGGGTTCACGTCCTTCATACTGGGTGAAGCTAACCCATGTGTATATTCACATTATACAGCCACCTAGTCCGCCATTACCAAGCAGCAGAAGTCCTTTCTGCACGGTGAACCCCGGACTGCGAATGCACCTTATATCCTCTCTAATTATTATTTGGTGCGTTCCGTCAGTCCTAACAGAGACCATGTATAAAATTAATCTTTATTCTGGAAATTCCACCATGATATCAGATGTATTTTTCATTGAAGCTTTCTGTAGCTAGCCATATTAAAGTTTGCATCATCTCTGTGCTGCAATAGTATGGCGTAGCAATGAAAAAACTTGATTGCAGTGACATAATTTTATGGCATGGTCCAAGAACAGGTTAACACTAGATATGAGTGAATATACTAATGTGAATTGCACTCAAATGTTATAAAAATGAGTAGTTGCCTAAATGTAGATTTTTTTGTAATTTGATTCTGCCGGGTTTGAGCAAAATGGTTGCTTGCTGGCTGCCATTTTTCTGAACCACCAAAAGGTAAATAAAAATGCTTACACTAAACTCATCTTTCCATCCCCTCCACTCTGCACCATCCCTAGTCTGGTCCTCGGTGTATCTCTTTATTAATGCCACCAAGTGCTCGTTTCCTGGGCCTCTTCACGCTTGGCTTTCAGCTCTGAAGAGACCTGGGAGTTTTCTTCACATGCATATTCAAGCCAGTGTATGTTATGATGTCATGACATGTGGCCTCCCACATGCCTGTGCAGAAATAGCCTCATTAGAGGGTCCGAAGAGGTGAGCAGTAAGGTGAGTATTAGTTTTTCTATTGTTTCTTTTTTTTTTTCTCTTTTGGTTAACCCCTTACAGTACTGCAATATGGATGCTGGTAGCCACCATTTTGTAAAATCTTCATAAAAAAAGTTTCAAAAACATCCATAATTTGGAGAATATGTATTTTTGTAAAATCTTATTACTGGATGCCGACATAGTTGAAAGTAATGATGGAAGAGGGAGCCATCAGCCCCTTTCTCCTTTATTCTGTCTGAGCTCTGACGTCTCAGTGCAGCGGGCATGATGACATCACTACATTGCAGTAAATTATATTGTTTTGAGGGCAATATGGGGACCATTGTACTGTTTGAAGGGCTTTGTGTAAGCCAGTATACTATTTGGTGGGAGGCTATGTGTGGGCCATTATACTATTTAGAGGGATCAATTTGGGGCCATTATGCTGTTTGTGGGGCTATGTGGGGGCCACTATAATGTTTGGCGGTCTAGTGAGGTCCATTATACTATGTGAGATCTGCTCTTCTGTGACCTCGCAGAAAATATTTTTTTGGTGTGGTGTGCTCAATTAGGCTCTGCTATGGGGCCCCATGATATCTATGTACACCCCTGGCAGCAGCAACTGATTTTCATGATATACAGTAGTTGTACTCATCACAACTCCCACATTTGAGAATAATCAATCCTTACCTACTCTCCCTCCATAGGGTATCAAGTATTGTTTTGTGCCCTGTTTCTACTTTAGATGTCATCATCACTTACTGTACTCTCTCACAGAATCTGTAAAATAGCCTGGCAACAAAGAGACTCAACAAGGATGATCAGAGCATAGCAGGTGTTCTACTCTGGAGAATCCTCACAGACCCTGCATCATATACTTAGACCTTCAGCCACAGCTTCTCGTAGAATGAACAAGTTGCTTTGCTCTTCAACTGAAAGTTTCCTGGCATAAAACATTGTGAAAATGTGAAATATTTTTACACGTTTAGTTGAGCAAACATTTGGTGACATGTCGTTTTCACTATGGTTTTGGTTAGCTTTGCCCCAAAAATGGGCAGAGCTGGAGAGGAGTCAGAGTGAGGCAGGCCATGTTCTCAATCTGCCATTATATTTTTTTAAAATGGTGGCATTCTTTATGCCTGAAATGTGACCCCAATCTCTGACTAGAGTAACAATTCTGGCAAAACGCACAGAAGATGCCACTGAGAGGATGCATCAAATTCTCAATGAATTCAGTGTATCTTTTTCCTACATGCCCCTGATTAAGAATCATGTGCGAAATGCCAGTCTTCAAGAATCGAGGCTTATGTTTTTACATCAATTACAAACTATCCTTGAACAGTGTTAAAGGGAACCCATCACATGAAAAAATGCTATTAATCTGTAGATATTGAGTTTATCTGCAGGTTAATATATAATTGCCTAGAATACTACTTCCTGCAATTTGTGCCAACTTCCGTGGCTTTGTCCGGAGCTAATGTCCGGAGCTAATGTCCGGAGCTAATGTCCGGAGCTAATGTCCGGAGATAAGTGACGTCACCAGTGTCCTACACCCAGGCAGAGCACAGTGGCCCCAGGCAGAGCACAGGGACCCCAGGCAGAACATGGGGCCCCAGGCAGAGCACAGGGGCCCAAGGCAGAGCACAGGGGCCCCAGGCAGCATATGGGGCCCCAGGAAGAGAACAGGGGCCCCAGGCAGCATATGGGGCCCCAGGCAGAGCACAGTGGCCCCAGGCAGAGCACACACCAAATCGGAGGCCGAGGGGCCCCGCCAACCAGATCGGAGGCCGAGGAGCCCCGCCCACCAAATCGAAGGCCGAGCGGCCCCGCCCACCAAAGCGGAGGCCGAGGGGCCCGACCCCGCCCACCAAAGCGGAGGCCGAGTGGCCCCGACCGCCACATCGGAGGCCGAGGGGCCCCGCCCACCAAATCGGAGGCCGAGGGTCCCCGCCCACCAAATCGGAGGCCGAGGGTCCCCGTCCACCAAATCGGAGGCTGAGGGGCCCCGCCCACCAAATCGGAGTCCGAGGGGCCCCGCCCACCAAATCGGAGGCCGAGGGTCCCCGCCCACCAAATCGGAGGCCGAGGGTCCCCGCCCACCAAATCGGAGGCCGAGGGTCCCCGCCCACCAAATCGGAGGCCGGGGGTCCCCGCCCTCCAAATCGGAGGCCGAGGGGCCCCGCCCACCACATCGGAGGCCGAGGGGCCCCGCCCACCAAATCGGAGGCCGAGGGTCCCCGCCCACCAAATCGGAGGCCGAGGGTCCCCGCCCACCAAATCGGAGGCCGAGGGTCCACACCATCCAAATCGGAGGCCGAGGGGCCCCGCCCACCAAATCGGAGGCCGACGGGCCCCACCCACCAAAGCGGAGGCTGAGGGTCCCCACCCACCAAATCGGAGGCCGAGGGTCCCCGCCCACCAAATCGGAGGCCGGGTCCCCACCAACCAAATCGGAGGCCGAGGAGCCCCGCCCACCAAATCGAAGGTCGAGGGGCCCCGCCCACGAAAGCGAAGGCCGAGGGTCCCCGCACACCAAATCGGAGGCAGAGGGACCCCGCCCACCAAATTGGAGGCCGAGGGTCCCTGCCCACCAAATCGGAGGCCGAGGGGCCCCGCCCACCAAATCGGAGGCCGAGGGTCCCCGCCCACCAAATCGGAGGCCGAGGGTCCCTGCCCACCAAATCGGAGGCCGAGGGGCCCCGCCCACCAAATCGGAGGCCGAGGGGCCCCGCCCACCAAATCGGAGGCCGAGGGTCCCCGCCCACCAAATCGGAGGCCGAGGGGCCCCGCCAACCAAATCGGAGGCCGAGGGGCCCCACCAACCAAATCGGAGGCCGTGGGGCCCCGCCCACCAAATCGGAGGCCGAGGGTCCCTGCCCACCAAATTGGAGGCCGAGGGGCCCCGCCAACCAAATCGGAGGCCGAGGGCCCCCGCCCACCAAATCGAAGGCCGAGGGACCCCGCCCACCAAATCGGAGGCCGAGGGTCCCCGCCCACCAAATCGGAGGATAAGGGGCCCCGCCCACCAAATCGGAGGTCGAGGGGCCCCACCAACCAAATCGGAGGCCGAGGAGCCCCGCCCACCAAATCGAAGGCCGAGCGGCCCCACCCACCAAAGCGGAGGCAGAGGGACCCCGCCCACCAAATCGGAGGCTGTGGGGCCCCGCCAACCAAAGTGGAGGCCGAGGGTCCCCGCCCACCAAATCGGAGGCAGAGGGACCCCGCCCACCAAATCGGAGGCCAAGGGGCCCCACCCACCAAAGCGGAGGCCGAGGGTCCCCGCCCACCAAATCGGAGGTCGAGGGTCCCCGCCCACCAAATCGGAGGCCGAGGGTCCCCACCCACCAAATCGGAGGCCGGTCCCCACCCACCAAATCAGAGGCCGAGGGTCCCCACCCACCAAATCGGAGGACGAGGGGCCCCACCAACCAAATCGGAGGCCAAGGAGCCCCGCCCACCAAAAGTAAGTGTGGCCCCAAAAGTAAGTGCGCCCCCGCGTGCAAAAGTAAGTGCGCCCCCGGGTGCAAAAGTAAGTGCGCCCCCGGGTGCAAAAGTATGCACTCATTTAGGATAGTTGGCGCACTACTATAGTAAACAAAATCATCAATGGGGGTGCAAAAATGATGGCTAATATATGAAATAACAAAAGCACAAGAAACAAGAGCCACCATAAATATCTGCACACCACCAGTATTAAAGTGAAAATGGTATAAGCTTTATTGAAAACATCATTAAAAACAATTAAAACCATAAATGACACCCTCTGTACATCTCTACCTGTGGATCCTGTGTGCTGTGCAACAGCTCACATGTAATAATGAAGCATGCACAATTGATATACAAAACTCTCAATACACTGCATTCAGTATTAGCAATATCACTATCAGCAGTATAGTCAATGCTGGACCAAGCTATCACAAACAATATAATGTAGCAGCCTGCGAGCACACAGTGAATCGTATTAGAAACCCAAAATCCTGCAGCACCCCACCATAATATGACCTCCAACAAGATGCCTGTGGGTGAAAAAGGAGCTGGTGACACCTAATGCCCCAAAAACCAACAGGGGGGGAGGAAGGAATGAAAAATATCTGTGTAATAGGCAAACATGCCCTGCATAATTACCCTCCAAGTTGGTATGGTGGCGAGAAAAGGTGCTATAAAGAGCACCAAAGAACCGTGCCAGCTGAAGGGGGCTGTGAGGCTGGGTCAGCACAGGATCAATGCGACCAGAGGGAGAGCCCAACGCGTGTCGCTGTTCAAAGACAGCTTCGTCAGGGGAAGTGCTTCAAATATCAACAACACAGCTTTTAAATACTTTATAATTACATGTGGTCTGCTCCGGTGTGAGGCTGACAGGGAACGGAAGTCGGGGAACCGGAAATGACGTCAGGAAGAAGGGCAATGGGAAGAGTACTGAATAGAAGAGTGCGCATGCGCTGGTAAGAAGGTCAAAACAGCGCAGATAAATGCGAACAGCGATGTAAGAAAAAGGTGGGTGTAACAGCTGTGCAGATCCCGGGATTGGATCAGATGACCGTTCTGCTTAGCACAACTGTCAGCATATCCAGGGCACAAAGAGGAAAGTGTGGCTCAGATGGGCACAAGATTGATACAGAATACAGGGCCACACCGATGAGGAGTAATAAAACCACCACAAAAGATGAAAATATGGCTGGACAATAATGTCCCAAATGCTGCAAGAAAGGAGTTTGTTATAAGATTAAGGCACATCAAAGAAACCAGAATAAAAGTACATATGATTAATGATACACCAATGACAGAGCCATATATGATACTGGTTACTGCAATAAACCTATGAAAAAAATGTGAATACATAAATATATATATATATATATATATATATATATACACCCATACACATACATGCCACTACACCCCAGAAACAATATATACATACATATTTATACATGAAAAAATAAATAAAGAGTAATTCTTTTCAATATATAAGGAATTGTCACAACACTGTATCTAAGTCAATTTGATGTCACACAGGATTCACAGTGCAGACTCCGTGCACATGCACCTCCAGAGTTCCATCATATGGCAACATAGTCCAATTTAAGGATCTCCATATGGAACAAAGGTCCAGCCCAAAAAAGGGGTCCCTTGTCATATTCCGTTTAGAATCCAGAATGTTTCCTCCTCCCCAAAGTCTCAAAAATGAAGAATTTGCAGATTTTCATCCGGTCTCCACACCCCCCGTCTTGGAGACCTATTATAGGCCCATGTGATATTCCAGAGAAAAGTGATGACCCAATGGTACACGTCAAAATTCCAAGAAAGGGTCCTGAGGAAGCGAAGACCAATTATCCCAGAAAACCTGTGAAGAGGAGATCCTCGTTAATTCCATGGGGTGCCATAGAGTGGAGCAGGTAGATCCAACGGGATTCTACTTGTAACAACTTCCTATGCAGTGTGCCACCCCTGTCAGAGATCTTTAGATGTTCCAGACCAATCACCCTTGTGTTCGCATAACTCCCAGCATGATAGGTCAAATAATGTGCTGCCACCGTCGTTAGGGTCTTACCCTTATGCCTGTCAACTGCCGCTGTATTGATTGTCGAAAAATGTCCCTGAATCCTTCGGCGCAGCTCCTGCGAAGTCTGGCCTACATAGATACGAGGGCAAGTACAAATAATGGCGTAAATGACATTGGATGTTCTACAGTTGATGTATGATTTCAGTCTGTGTGACATCTGATCAGTGGGATTAATAAAAGAGTCACGCGTAGGGTGCATGTATGCACACACCGTGCAATTTCCACACGGAAAGGAGCCTTTCAGGACAATGCCACGATTAAGTTTATACGTGGGCCTGGAATAATGGCTCCTCGTGAGTATGTCCCTAAAATTAGGGGCCCTTTTAGCAGTCACTAGGGGTCGTGGACTAACTACCCGTGCTGTTTGTGTATCAGTAGTCAAGATTCTCCAATGATTACCAAGGATGTCCCTTACCTGGTTCCACTGAGTGTGGTATCCCGTAATAAAGCGTGGAAAATTGTCCGTCACTTTCTTTGTTGAAACCAGCAGGGTATCCTGTGACAGTGTCCTTGCTCCCTCGTGCGCCCGAGAGATGCATTTCTTGGGGTAACTTCTCATCCTAAATCTTTCCGTAAGATCATGGGCCTCCCTTCGGAAGTCTTCATCATCGGTGCAATTCCGTCGTGCCCTAAGAAATTGTCCTCTGGGAATACCCTCCCTCGTATGTTTTGGGTGAAAACTGCGGTACTCCAACAAACTATTCACCACTGTAGGCTTGCGATAAAGGCAGGTAAATAATTCGCCATCCTGACATTTAACCTCCAAATCCAAAAATTGCACTGCAACAGAAGAAAACTGGTGAGTCAAAAAAATATTAAACGGATTATGGTTGAGGATGTCAAGAAATTCCAGACATTCCTCAATGGAACCTGACCAAATAAAGAAAACGTCGTCTATGAAGCGCGACCAATGCCGTACCTTGTTGATGAACAAATTAGAAACATAGACGACCGTGAGCTCCCACCACCCTAAAAAAAGGTTTGCGAAGGCTGGGGCACACCGCGCCCCCATTGCCACGCCAGAAGTTTGGATGTAGAAAGTTCTGTCAAATAAGAAAAAGTTGTGTCTCAGAACAAAATCTAATAAATCAATAATGAAGGAGTCATGCATTCTGTCAGAATTGGTTTGTTGGTCAAGAAAAAACATGACAGCCCCTAGCCCATCATCGTGATTGATATTAGAATACAGGGATTCTACGTCACAAGTAACCATCAACTCACCTGGTGATAAGGCCACCCCTTTGTATGTGCTGATGAAATGTGAGGAGTCCCTGATATACGAAGGCAGTTTCAGTACAAATGGCTGTAGAAAAAAATCGATGTAAATACATGCCTTTTCACAGAGACTCCCAATGCTCGATACAATTGGTCGGCCTGGGGGTTTATTTAGGTTTTTGTGAACTTTGGGTAGCATGTAGAACGTAGATGTAGTTGGTTCCTCTACCCAAATGAAATCCCGTTCATTAACACTGATGACCCCTAGTTCCAAGGCTCTATCCAAAAGAGCTCTCAGTTTGGTAGAGAACACCCCCGTAGGATTAGAAGGAAGTTTGCGGTAAAATAGCTGATTGTCAAGCTGTCTAGCTGCCTCGTCGAGGTACATGTTATGGGGCCACAAGACAACATTGCCCCCCTTATCAGCCTCTCTGATCAGGAACTCCTTGTTGGAGTAAGTAAGCAAAAGTAAGTGCGCCCCCGGGTGCAAAAGTAAGTGCACCCCCGGGTGCAAAAGTAAGTGCGCCTCCGGGTGCAAAAGTAAGTGCGCCCCCGGGTGCAAAAGTAAGCGCGCCCCCGACCCCGGGTGCAAAAGTAAGCGCGCCCCCCAGTCCCGTGTGTGAAAAGTGCTGCTGTAAAGCTGGTAGCGCTGTTCAAGCACCATGTATTTCCTTCAGGAAATGCCCATCTAATATATAATTGCCTAGAATACTACTTCCTGCAATTTGTGCCAACTTCCGTGGCTTTGTCCGGAGCTAATGTCCGGAGATAATGTCCGGAGATAATGTCCGGAGCTAATGTCCGGAGCTAATGTCCGGAGATAAGTGACGTCACCAGTGTCCTACACCCAGGCAGAGCATAGGGGCCCCAGGCAGCATATGGGGCCCCAGGCAGAGCACAGTGGCCCCAGGCAGAGCACAGGGGCCCCAGGCAGCATATGGGGCCCCAGGCAGAGCACAGTGGTCCCAGGCAGAGCACAGGGGCCCCAGGAAGTCTATGGGGCCCCAAGCAGAGCACAGTGGCCCCAGGAAGAGCACAGGGGCCCCAGGCAGCATATGGGGCCCCAGGCAGAGCACAGGGGCCCCAGGCAGCACATGGGGCCCCAGGCAGAGCACAGTGGCCCCAGGCAGAGCACAGGGGCCCCAGGCAGAACATGGGGCCCCAGGCAGAGCACAGGGGCCCCAGGCAGAGCACAGGGGCCCCAGGCAGCATATGGGGCCCCAGGCAGAGCACAGGGGCCCCAGGCAGCATATGGGGCCCCAGGCAGAGCACAGGGGCCCCAGGCAGCATATGGGGCCCCAGGCAGAGAACAGTGGCCCCAGGCAGAGCACAGGGGCCCCAGGCAGCATATGGGGCCCCAGGCAGAGCACAGTGGTCCCAGGCAGAGCACAGGGGCCCCAGGCAGAGCACAGTGGCCCCAGGCAGAACATGGGGCCCCAGGCAGAGCACAGTGGCCCCAGGCAGAGCACAGGGGCCCCAGGCAGAACATGGGGCCCCAGGCAGAGCACAGGGGCCCCAGGCAGAGCACAGGGGCCCCAGGCAGCATATGGGGCCCCAGGCAGAGCACAGGGGCCCCAGGCAGCATATGGGGCCCCAGGCAGAGCACAGGGGCCCCAGGCAGCATATGGGGCCCCAGGCAGAGCACAGTGGTCCCAGGCAGAGCACAGGGGCCCCAGGCAGCCTATGGGGCCCCAGGCAGAGCACAGTGGCCCCAGGCAGAACATGGGGCCCCAGGCAGAGCACAGGGGCCCCAGGCAGAGCACAGGGGTCCCAGGCAGAGCACAGTGGTCCCAGTTAGAGCACAGGGGCCCCAGGCAGCCTATGGGGCCCCAGGCAGAGCACAGGGGCCCCAGGCAGCATATGGGGCCCCAGGCAGAGCACAGGGGCCCCAGGCAGCATATGGGGCCCCAGGCAGAGCACAGTGGCCCCAGGCAGAGCACAGGGGCCCCAGGCAGAATATGGGGCCCCAGGCAGAGCACAGGGGCCCCAGGCAGAGCACAGGGGCCCCAGGCAGCATATGGGGCCCCAGGCAGAGCACAGAGGCCCCAGGCAGCATATGGGGCCCCAGGCAGAGCACAGCGATATTTTGGACCACTGTGCGGTGTTTCAGACCCCCTGTGTGATGTCTGGGGCCCTGTTCTTAAGTATATTAAAGATTAAAGTAACGTATATTAAAGTATATTATAGATCAAATTTGACACGTTTATGAGCACCATTGAGTGATATACTCAAGAATGACATAATTTTTCAACATTTTATGGTTTCAAACTGTAAACACTCAGAGTTTTTTTTACTTCAACCAGAAAACCTTAACGGTTCATAAAAAACTTGACTGTTCAGGATATGATAAAAGTCATAGTATTCTGAATCTTTAACTTATAAAGATACCTTTACATGGGGTGATTATTGGTTCCAGAGAGGCTTTCGGCCGATAATCGTACACATGGCTGGTGACAGGACAATACAATATAAACGTTCAAAGGTAAACACTGATAACATTAAAATCTAATATATAATTGCCTAGAATACTACTTCCGGCAATTTGTGCCAACTTCCGTGGCTTTGTCCGGAGATAATATCCGGAGATAAGTGACGTCACCAGCGTACTACACCCGCTCAGGGTGGACAAAGATATATGCCTTCGTGGTGCGCGGCACTTTTCTGATTGGTTGCCGCCTGCCGCGAGCGACCAATCAGAAATGTGCCGTACTGTCAAGAATTGTCAAGAGCTGGTGAGTGCAGCCATTTTTTGTTCTTTCTCACTATTATTTATTAATTGTATTATTCTTACATTTGAATAAATAAAGTATACATGGATTCTAGACTCCCGATTCTTTAGAATCGGGCTGCCATCTATTAATATAATAAACAGAAAATGACCAAAGATAAATCTAAGCTATTCTAACTATAGATTATTGGGGTTGTCCATCACTTTTATATTGATGACCTATACTTTGGATAAATCACCAATATCAGATGGATGGGAGTCTGGCAGCCGGATGTAAAGGTGCAGAGAAGATGGAGAATTTAATTTCTCCATCGAGAAGATGGAGAATTTATTTTCTCCATCGAGAAGATGGAGAATTTAATTTCTCCATCTTCTCTATTGTCTTCGTGAGCATACATTGGACTGCACTTGGATGTGTTTCACATACACTCATAGACATGTATGTGTACACGTGATATGAATATCGGAGCCAAAAGTAGCAAGTTGCAATTGTTCTCTCATGCCGGATCACCATGAAAAATAATTGCAGTTCGGCACTGCTCCATAGTAGCAAATTGGGCTGAGTGCTATCCGATAAAACATTGCATAGTACTCGGCCGTATTATACACTAGTGTGAGTGAGCCCTAAAACTGAAGAAGGCAGATGACCTTCTCCTTCACTTAAATCAGTCACAGAATGTAGAATATAGCATTTCTTCTTGAAAATAATGTAAAATGGCATGTACTGCAATTAGGCTGTTTGGATTCATAAAGTGTAAAAGTTGGAGATGAACTGTTAATCGTGACTACGTTACTGGAATGTCTACCCTTGTCACTTTATGTAGACTATACCAGGCTGCCAACATTGACTACAGAAATAAAGTGTCATGTGGGATTATTGTAATTCCTCTAGAAGATTGACATTTTCACATAAAGAATAGGATAGGAAATGTTTGTAAGATAAGAAGGTGAATCCCTCTTAGTCTGTGCAATTGTTTTACCGGTCTGCAAACAATATTTGACATGTGACTAAATATTGCATTTGTTAAGGTCTGTGTATCTTTGCATTCCAGTGTGATGGTTTTCCCGTCCATACACAAATGTCTTGACAATTTAGTTAAAGGTTATAAGTAGCAAATAGGAAGCAGACACCTAAATAATTGACTCATATATCCATAAAGTTCACATCTGAAGAGTTTAAGAAGATTAAGCACAAAGAACAAATACAGAAGCCTGGTTAGATATAACCGATGAAAAACATGAGTGCTATAATTAAAAGCTTTGGATTCATTCATAATGACAGGTAGCACACCACAGCACTTGAAACCTAACAGTATAGCAGGAGCCTAAATTATCGTTAACTGGAACACCGGGTCCGGGTCTGGTACTTAAAGGAATGTGTCACGGCGGCGGCGACCCGGTCCGTGGCTCTGGGCGCCCAAGTAAAAGGGAAGGTCTTTAAAGGGGTTTTTGAAATAAAGAAAGTTCGTGATGCCACCTGTGGTATTCGGTCAGGGATGACCAACGCTGCTTAAAGGGGTCCTCTGGTGTGATGTTATGGCAGCCAGATGGTATAACTTCCCACAGGTGAAGTAGGCCCCAGGGCTCCCGGTGAATAGATGGAAGATGGTGAGTGGTGCAGTAAAGAATGAAGGACGCAGTTCTGCAGTCTTTTTACCTGGTTTACTGATGGTAGCAGACAGCCACAGTCCAGGGCACTAGATCACAGGTACAGGCAGGGTCCGGCTGGCTTGGAAGCGAGTTCAAAGTCCAGCTTTACCAGGTGGAGTTAGAAGCCTTCCTCTTAGTGCAGTGTTATTATAGTCCCTTAGTGCCTATGGCTTCTTAGCAAGGTCCTCTCAGTTATCTCTCCTTTATTGAAGTGGGACACAAACCCGTACGACAGGTGACTCGAGCCTTTTTACAGAGTCTCTATCATGAACTGGGCTCTATATGTCACTGTGTCTCCTGGTGTCACGATCCAATTTTGGATTTGTGGCAGATCTGGTTTGCCTCAGTTTAAAACCTTTTTTCCTTTCTGGTCATCGAGGGTTAATGCAGTTTTCTCCCCCGGTGGCCGCTGGTGTTATTGCATTACTGCTGGGTCAGCTGATGCTTGTGGTGACCACTCCTTCCATCCTTTAAATAGTCACCTGGTTTATCAGCTGACTGTTGGTGTTAGTTCATTCTAAAGCGACCAAGCTGGGAGAAGGAGCTTGCTGGGAACTGTTGTTCTACTGCTGTGTCCAGTGAATCTGGTGTTTCTTCCTGCTGTGCTGTGCCTTGCAGCATTAAGCTAAGTGTTGTTTACCTTTACCTTGTCTGTATTTCCTTACCCCGTGTTGTATTAGTGCAGCGGTGGGACCAGTGCTCTCATCTGCCAGTTCCCTACTTAGGGATAGGTGCAAGGCAAGTGAGGGACTAGGTATCCTGGTCGGCGACGGGTTGAAAGAACCTGTATAGGGATGGTAGCAAGATCAGGGCACATCGGCAGGCCAGTGCAGGAGGTGCCCATTCCCCCAGTCCTTACCAACAGGGTCCACCGTTGTAATTGTGTCCCCGGTGTTCCCTTGTGTATTGTGCTGTTCGTGACAGACCTACTGTTGGGTCGTGTTTTACCGGGTCAGTCACTCCGTGACACCTGGATATTAGGGTGGACAGGTTACGTGTAGTGTAGCTGTACTACCGGTATCTGCTGTGCCTCCTAGAGTATGACACAACCTTGGTCTTCCGGTTAACGGTATCTGCACTCTTTCAGGGAGGTAGCCCAGTCGCAGCTATTCTCCCTTGTTGTCACTCTTCTGTGCTTTGCTCTCCGGCACATTGGCTAAAGGCTGTTCTTTCTTCTGTATCTCGCTATCTAGGAGCTACAGCATCTCAGGCTGTACAGCCCCTCACCCGTCCTTCTGCCTCAGACTGCTCCAGTCTGCTGTCTGGCACCAACTGACTAAATCTTCCCAACTGCCTAGCAACTGCCTAGCAACTAACTCCTCCCAACCAGAGAGAGCAGCTTCCCTGAAGTCAGGTGTAGAGCTCCCCCATCTGGCCTGGAGTCAGAACGGTGCTGTATGTGCTGATTACCTGTCAAAAAGGAATCCTCCATCACTTCCAAGTGTGACATCATTCTCCCCATGAGGAAAGCAATGCCACTGTGACAACCAGGAGCCTCGGGCATCACACTCCCCGACCCGTTAAATCCAGTACTCCCATACTACTGGAGTCAGTTTTTATATTTTTGTCTCTTTTTCCTCCAATTTTCCTTGATCTATAATTGTAGTATTTTATCAAGCTCACATCAGTATTTGGACTTTTTGTGGGATACATTGTGTTTTTACAAATGCACTAATTTGGTTTACATAAAATATTTTATTATGATTTTTGTTTCACAACTTCTGCACTTTTTTATATTTAGTTTCTAGCTAAGGAAAAGCCTTTAGATTGGTAGGGGTATGGAACCTGAGACTCCCAGTATACGCTAGATTCACAGAACAGAATTGATCAGATTATGCACAAGTGTCTGAGCAGCAGATTACAGAGCACTGTACACCTTTGCAGGACATTTCTGATGACATACCTTTAAAAATAGGTCTTTAATGAAGCCCTCCATCAAAATGTTTACTCTCTTAATATATTGCAGTCACGATATTATATTCAGTAGTACTGTATACTTACAATCGCTCATTTTGCCCTTTTACCCAGTTAATTCTTCTCTTTTTCCATTAGGTCTGTGACATCACTTAATTAAACAGAGACTAGCTGAATCCTTCTAAGCTCTATGTAGAAACAGGAAGTCACTTTTCCCTGCATGAGTCATCATGAGAACTTCAATTCTACCTCATTGAAAGTCCCTGGTGTTGGGGTGGGGGGAGCAAAGCAGCTGGGTCAGGAGTTGAAGAGGGGATGATTGATGCAAGGAAAATAGACTTCCTGCTTCTACATAGAGCTTAGCAGGATTCTGCTAATCTGTTTTAAATGGGATGTCATAGACCTAATGGAAAAGAGAAGAATTAACAGGTGTAACAGGGTCGCTGGCAATATGTGTGATGGGGATATCTATTACGAAGATTGCTACATTCCATGATGTGAAAACCCAGAAGTTTCTCTCCAGCATGTTATGTGCTGAGAGGTGTTAATCGACTATGACAGTGTTGGGCTTTTTTGTGAGTAGCTGTAAGAGTTGGGCGGCATAGCTACTCACCATATCTCCACCCTAAGGGTGTGGTTAAGCAAGTAAGGCTACGTTCACATTTGCGTTGTTGGGTGTTGCGTCAGCGACGCAACGCACAACGCATGCAAAACGCATGCAAAAACGCATTGTTTTGTGACGCATGCGTCCATTTTTGGCTTGATTCTGGACGCAAAAAAAATGCAACATGTAGCGTCCTGTGCGCCCTGACGCTTGCTCCAAAAATGACGCATGCGTCACAAAACGCAAGACAATGCATGTCCATGCGCCCCCATGTTAAATATAGGGGCGCATGACGCATGCGTCGCTATGCGTCGCCGAACCTGCGCCCGACGCAACGCAAATGTGAACGTAGCCTTAAATGGCCAGCCACTGAGGGTTTTTTTGACTGTCTGTGTGTCTGGAGGCAAAAGAGCTCCAGAGAAGTGTTTATGAGCAACTGTGCTGGGCTCTGTTGAAAATCATAGCTCCATACACCATGCAGTGGGCATTATCAAGTACTGCAGCTCTGCGCTTATTTACTTAAATTTGCTTAAATATACAGTAATTATGTTACATCATTTAAAGATCTATGACATTTTTAATTTTCAATCTGCAGAACTAAGTAAAGGCTTGTTTTGAAGCACAAGCAGTAGTTTTTATTCACACCATTTTAGTATGACTTATTGATTAATTCAGTGTCAAATTTTTGCATGGCAAGATAATAATAGAAAAGTAATTCTGGCACTGCTGTAGGTAACAATCCTAGATAAGAGATCTGTAAAGTTTGAGGTTCGTACCAGACACTTAGTGCCCGGTGCCGTACCCCAAACACGTCCTTTTACTGTACGTCCATGTTACTGTCTGCTTTGGCAGACTAATAAACCTTGTTGAAAGGCTGTAGCACAGCCAGTCAGCATGCTTTAATGCTGTGCGCACTTCAGACTCCAGCACAGCTATGCAAAGTATTGTCATGGCTGTGATTGGCTAGTGCAGCACGTGACCCAGCCTGACATTTTGAAATAAATAATTAAATATAATTAAATTTTAAAAGGGAATCTGTCACCACCTGAGATGCTTTTAAGATATTACTATGGGAATACAGGTAATAGAATGGTTAAAATAGTCTTATCATACCTCTTAGCTGCGGTCTAGTTGTTTAGAAATTGAGTTTTAATCTTTTATGTTAATGATTTCTGTCAGGCTCTGGGGTGTGTGGTGCCTCAAATAAATCTCTGCCTCCTGTCTTCATTATCATACCATCCCCCTCTCATGCACGTCACAATGCCCTGTGATGTGCAGTTGTAACAGTGACTCGCCGGCATCTGCACAGAAGAAGGATGAAGAAACTGCCCATAGAAGGGCAGAAGAGGTACTGGTAAAAGCTTCAGTGCAGGGCACAGGCGCAGAATTATGGCACCACTCAAAGGTCACAGCCAGGGCCGCCATCAGGGCATTACAGCCGTTACTGCTGTATGGGGCCCGGTCAGCAGCAGTACACAGAGGGGCCCGCAGATCCAGGGCCCCACTGTTGTGCTTCTACTGATCGGGCCCCATCGTGCACTAAAATACTGTGCACTGCGGCGCACATGTTGGTGCTGGGGCCCGGGAGCCGTCTAGGAGCTGTGCACGGCCGGCTGCGCAGCTCCTGCTCGGCTGTAGCTAGAATGTATGGGCTCCCTGCAGGTCCTGACTACAGCCCATACATTCTAGCCAGTAGCGTAGCTACTGGGGGGGGGGAGGTTATGGGCAGAGGGGGCCATCGCCCCGGGCCCTGTCACATGAAGGGGCCCACGGGGAGCCAGGGCAGGGCCACTTCTGTGAGGAGGCAGAACACCGCATAGGAGCAGAGCAGTATAACTTCTGCTCCTGTCTGACAAGCTGCTCGCTGGCTACTAGCACAGTGGCGGCTGCAGTCTCCCCCCTGCAGTGAATGGTTTCGCCTGTCTGACCTGATCATGAAGCTTTTCCTGGCTGTAGTTTTCTTCACTCTGTGCACGCTGGGATTGGCTCAGGCACGCTGGGTCCTAGTGCCCACACCCTACATTTCACTCACACTTCCTGGTCCTGCCTGCACTGCAAACTTTATCAGTAAGTGCTGGGGATGGGACATTTTAGGTTTATTAAATTCAGGTATGTCACTATGAGACCCTTGGGGTATTGTGGGGGCTGAAAGTGGGTGAGGGGGACAGGGTACTGGGGGGTGAATGTGAACCCATGGGGGTATTGTGGGGGAGGGGAGACAGGGCACTGGGGGGGTGAATGTGAGCCATGGGGGTGTTGTGGGGGCTGAAGGTGGGTGAGGTGGGACAGGGCACTGAGGGGTGGATGTGAGACGATGGGGGTATTGTGGGGGAGGGGGACAGGTCACTGGGGGCTGAATATTATAATGTTATGTTATGATAGTATATGTGCGGGGAGGCTGGAGATGGGGGGTAGGGGGCCTTTGATATGTACCACCTGTGTATTTTATGAGTGTTAGTATAAGGAGCCCCCATACAGTAAACAAGAGCTGCATCACATTTACAGCACCACTTCCAGGTGCTGAAAATCCTCGTCCCCTGCCCGATACTCACCTTCTGGCGTCTTCATCTGTTTTAGGCTACGTTCACATTTGCGTTGTGCGCCGCAGCGTCGGCGACACAACGCAAATGTGAACGCATGCACAACGCAGCGTTTTGTGACGCATGCGTCCACTTTTGCATGGTTTTGGGCGCAGAAAAAACTGCAACTTGCTGCGTCCTCTGCACCCTGACGCATGCACCACAGCGACGCATGCGTCACAAAACGCAAGTGCAACGCATGTCCATGCGCCCCCATGTTAAATATAGGGGCGCATGACGCATGCGGGGACGCTGCAGCGCCCGACGCTGCGGCGCCGAACGCAAATGTGAACGTAGCCTTAGTCTCTGCTTGGCTCCGTCTCCTGCAGTTTGTGACCTGTTCGAGGCTCCAGTGTTTCATGGAGCAGCGCAGAGGTCACTAATCAGTGTGAGTCTGTGGGAGCCTCGTTCTGGCCTCGTTCTCACTCTCAGGCTATGTGCACACGTTGCGGATTGGCCGCTGCGGATCTGCAGCAGTTTTCCATCTGGTTTACAGTACCATTTAAACCTATGGAAAACCAAATCCACAGTGCACATGGTGCGGAAACGCTGCATTGTATTTTCCGTAGCATGTCAATTCTATTTGCAGATTCCGCAGCATTTTACACCTGCTCCTGTATAGGATTCCGCAGGTGGTAAAACGCAGGTGAAATCTGCACAAAAAACACAGGAAATCCGCAGTAAATCCGCAACAAAGTGCACATAGCCTCATAGTCTTACACTGAGCGCTTTTGACATAGCTTCTAACTTCTGGCCTGTCAGAAGCTGCGCTCAAAAGTTTGAGCAGCGGCACTGCAGCAGTGCCCCAAAATAGTGAATACGCCGGAGGATGAGTAAATGTCTATCATACTGTGTATACGGGAGCTGCGGGTCCATCATACTGTGTATAAGAGAGCTGTAAGTCCATCATACTGTGTATACGGGAGCTGTAAGTCCATCATTCTGTGTATACGGGAGCTGCAGGCCCATCATACTGTGTATACAGGAGCTGCGGGCCCATCATACTGTGTATAAGGGAGCTGGGGGTCCATCATACTGTGTATAAGGGAGCTGTAAGTCCATCATACTGTGTATACAGGAGCTGCGGGCCCATCATACTGTGTATAAGGGAGTAAGGGAGTTGTGGGCCCATCATACTGTGTATAAGGGAGCTGGGGGTCCATCATACTGTGTATAAGGGAGCTGTAAGTCCATCATACTGTGTATACGGGAGCTGTAAGTCCATCATACTGTGTATACGGGAGCTGCGGGCCCATCATACTGTGTATAAGGGAGTTGCGGGCCCATCATACTGTGTATAAGGGAGCTGCGGGCCCATCATACTGTGTATAAGGGAGCTGTGGGCCCATCATACTGTGTATACGGGAGCTGTGGGCCCATCACACTGTGTATAAGGGAGCTGCGGGTCAATCATATTGTGTATACGGGAGCTGCGGGCCCATCATACTGTGTATAAGGGAGCTGCGGGCCAATCATACTATGTATAAGGGAGCTGTGGGCCCATCACACTGTGTATAAGGGAGCTGCGGGCCCATCTTACTGTATATATGGGAGTTGCGGGCCCATCATACTGTGTATACGGGAGCTGCGGGCCCATCATACTGTGTATAAGGAAGCTGTGGGCCCATCATACTGTGTATAAGGAAGCTGTGGGCCCATCATACTGTGTACAGGGGAACTGTGAGGGACATCATACTGTTTGACGGGAGCTGCCGGCCCATCATACTGGGTATAGGAAACTGTGAAGGCATATTGTGCATATGGGAGCTGTTGGCCCATTACACTGTATATAGGGGAGCTCTGGGGGGCATTATACTTTCTATAGTGGAGTTCTGTCAGCATTATACTGTGTATAGGGGAGCATTGGGCTCATTATCTATAGGGGAGCAGTGGGAACATCATACTGTGTAGAGGGGAGCAGTGGGAACATCATACTGTGTAAATAGGGGAGCAGTGGGAACATCATACTGTGTAAATAGGGGAGAAGTGGGAACATCATACTGTGTAGAGGGGAGTTATAGAATCATCATACGGTGTATAGGGGAGCTGTGGGGGCCTTAGACTGTGTATATGGAAGCTTTAAGCTCACCATACTGTGTATAATGGAGCAGTACATGAGGGAACTTAGGGGACATTATTAAATGTTAAGTGGGCACTTAAGCATCATTGTTATAGGGGCACTCGAAGTATTGTGACCAACAAAGTTGCATATGGTCACAATATGGCGGTAAAATCAATGTTCGTTTTTGTATAGAGATTTATTTTCAATAACAGTGCGGTCATATTCTGAGGTTCCCCTATATTCACAACTAGAGTGCGCAACCGTAGCTGTAATCAGAGTTAGCTGGTTAGGGGCCCACTCAGATATTTCACCCCCCCCCCTAAGTTGAAACCCTAGCTACGCCTCTGATTCTAGCAGTCTCAGTAGTGAATGTGCTAGAATGTATGGGCTCCTGTCAGGTCCTCTCAGCAGCCCATACATTCTAGCTGCTGTTTCACTGCCGGAAACACTAGACACCCCGGAACGACTGAGATAAGTATAAAAAACATTTTTATTTTTGTTTTTTTAAATGGGTGAGGTGGGGGAGAGTGAGACTGCAGATGATGCAAGTGTGTTTAAGGGGGCACTGCGCATGATGAAATGATAGGGGGCTGCAGATGATGAAGTGTGGTTGAGGGGGCACTGCGCAAGATGAAATGATAGGGGGCTGCAGATGATGAAGTGTGTTTAAGGGGGCACTGCGCAAGATGAAATGATAGGGGGCTGCAGATGATGAAGTGTGGTTGAGGGGGCACTGCACATGATGAAATAATAGGGGGCTGCAGATGATGAAGTGTGCTTGAGGGGGCACTGCACATGATGAAATGATAGTGGGCTGCAGATGATGAAGTGTGTTTAAGGGGGCACTGCGCATGATGAAATGATAGGGGGCTGCAGATGATGAAGTGTGGTTGAGGGGGCACTGCACATGATGAAATGATAGGGGGCTGCAGATGATGAAGTGTGTTTGAGGGGGTACTGCACATGATGAAATGATAGGGGGCTGCAAATGATGAAGTGGGGGTGATGGGGACTGCAGATGATGAAGTGGGGGTGATGGGGACTGCAGATGATGAACTGTGTTTGAGGGGGTACTGCACATGATGAAATGATAGGGGGCTGTGTTGTGGATTCTGTTTTTGGGCTCCCTCTGGTGGTTACGGCTGGTACTGGGTGACTTTGGTGGGTTGCGGTCTCTGCTTTCCACCTGTCCATCAGAGGCTGGGTGTTTCCTATTTAACCTGGCTTTTCTGTCATTCCCTTGCCGGCTATCAATGTACTCAGATGTGCTCAGTTTGGTTCCTGACTACCTGCTCCCAGATCTCTCAGGATAAGCTAAGTTCTGTTTTTTAGTTGTTTGGTTTTTTTGTCCAGCTTGCTAATTATGACTCTATGCTAGCTGGTAGCTCTAGTGGGCTGAGGTTCTCCCCATGTGCCATGAGTTGGCACATGGGTTCTTGTAATCTCAGGATGGTTTTTGATTAGGGTTTTTTGCTGACCGCTCAGACCCCTTTTGTATCATTCTGCTTTCTAGTTATAGCGGGCCTCATTTTGCTAAATCTATTTTCATCTCTATGTGCGTGCCTTCCTCTCATTTCACCGTCAATACATGTGGGGGGCAACTATACCTTTTGGGGGTTCATTCCTCTGGAGGCAAGCTAGGTCTTTATTTCCTCTGCAGTGCTAGTTAGCTCTTAGGCTGGCGCGTGGCGTCTAGAATCAACGTAGGCACGCTCCCTGGCTATTTCTAGTTGTGTTTGTCAGGAGTAGGGCAGCGGTCAGCCCAGGTTCCATCACCCTAGAGCTCGTCCGTTATTTATGTTATTTTGCTTGTCCAGTGCGATCCCCAGCCATTGGGATCCATGACAGTATAGCCGGCCTACAAAGTGTTAATTGTTTGGGCTGAAGCAGGAGAAAAAGAAGTGTTTAAGGGAATTTTTTTTTTTTTTTCCCTTCAGAGTTTTGCTGCCTAGCCCTTAATTGCTGTCTAGCTGCTTCTTACCTCCTCTTAACCCTTGAATGGCTCTGACCTTAGCTGTTTAACATGGATGTCCAGAGTTTGGCTTCCAGCCTGAGTAATCTTGCTGCAAAAGTTCAAAACATACAGGATTTTGTTGTTCACACTCCCATGTCTGAACCTAGAATTCCTATTCCAGAGTTTTTTTCTGGAGATAGATCTACCTTCCTGAATTTCAGGAACAATTGCAAATTGTTCCTTTCTTTGAAATCTCGCTCCTCTGGAGACCCTGCTCAGCAGGTTAAGATTGTAATATCTTTCCTGCGGGGCGACCCTCAGAATTGGGCATTTGCATTGGCACCAGGGAATCCTGCATTGCTCAGTGTGGATGCGTTTTTTCTGGCACTGGGATTGCTCTATGAGGAACCTAACCTGGAGATTCAGGCTGAAAAGGCTTTATTAGCCCTCTCTCAGGGGCATGATGAAGCGGAAGTATATTGTCAAAAATTTCGGAAATGGTCGGTGCTTACTCAGTGGAATGAGTGCCCCCTGGCTGCAAACTTCAGAGATGGTCTTTCTGAGGCCATTAAGGATATTATGGTGGGGTTCCCTGCGCCTACAGGTCTGAATGAGTCTATGACTATGGCCATTCAGATTGATCGGCGTTTACGGGAGCGCAAACCTGTGCACCAGTTGGCGGTGTCTTCTGAACAGGCGCCTGAGACTATGCAATGTGATAGAATTCAGTCCAGAAGTGAACGGCAAAATTATAGGCGGAAAAATGGATTGTGTTTTTATTGTGGTGATTCAGCTCATGTTATATCAGCATGCTCTAAATGCACAAAAAAGGTTGATAAATCTTTTGCCATTAGTACTCTGCAGTCTAAGTTCATTTTGTCTGTAACTCTGATTTGTTCACTGTCATCCATTTCCGTCGATGCCTATGTGTATTCGGGCGCTGCCCTGAGTCTTATGGATTGGTCATTTGCCAAACGCTGCGGTTTTAGTCTGGAGCCTCTGGAAGTTCCTATTCCTTTTAAGGGAATTGACTCTACACCATTGGCTATGAATAAACCGCAGTACTGGACACAAGTGACCATGCGCATGACTCCCGTTCATCAGGAGGTGATTCGCTTCCTTGTACTGTATAATTTACATGATGTACTAGTGCTTGGTCTGCCATGGTTACAAACTCATAATCCTGTCCTGGATTGGAAAACAATGTCTGTGTTAAGCTGGGGATGTCAGGGGGTTCATTATGATGCACCTCTGATTTCAATCGCTTCATCTACTCCTTCTGAGGTCCCTGCATTTTTGTCTGACTATCGGGATGTTTTTGAGGAGCCTAAGCTCAATTCGCTCCCTCCTCATAGGGATTGTGACTGTGCTATAGAATTAATTCCTGGCAGTAAGTTCCCTAAGGGTCGTTTATTTAATCTGTCAGTGCCAGAGCATACTGCTATGCGGAATTATATTAAGGAGTCCTTGGAAAAGGGACATATTCGTCCATCTTCATCCCCTCTGGGAGCAGGTTTTTTTTTCGTGGCAAAAAAAGATGGTTCCCTGAGGCCTTGTATAGATTATCGCCTTCTGAATAAGATTACAGTCAAATATCAGTATCCATTGCCATTATTGACTGATTTGTTTGCTCGCATTAAGGGGGCTAGGTGGTTCACTAAGATAGATCTTCGCGGTGCGTATAATCTTGTGCGGATAAAACAGGGTGATGAGTGGAAAACCGCATTTAATACGCCTGAGGGCCATTTTGAGTATTTGGTAATGCCTTTTGGACTTTCTAATGCTCCTTCAGTCTTTCAGTCCTTTATGCACAATATTTTCCGTGAATATCTGGATAAGTTTATGATTGTGTATTTGGATGATATTTTGGTGTTTTCTGATGACTGGGAGTCTCATGTTCTACAGGTCAGGAAGGTGTTTCAAGTCCTGCGGGCCAATTCTCTGTTTGTGAAGGGCTCAAAATGTCTCTTCGGAGTCCAGAAAATTTCTTTTTTGGGGTACATTTTTTCTCCTTCTACTATTGAGATGGATCCCGTCAAGGTTCAGGCGATTTGTGACTGGACACAACCTACATCTGTTAAGAGTCTTCAGAAGTTCTTGGGTTTTGCTAATTTTTATCGTCGGTTCATTACTAATTTTTCCGGTGTTGTTAAACCTTTGACTGATTTGACTAAGAGGGGTGCTGATGTTGCTAATTGGTCTCCTGCGGCTGTGGAGGCCTTTCAGGAACTTAAGCGCCGGTTTTCTTCTGCTCCTGTGTTATGTCAACCAGATGTTTCACTTCCTTTTCAGGTTGAGGTTGATGCTTCCGAGATTGGAGCGGGGGCGGTTTTGTCACAGAGAAGTTCCAATGGCTCGGTGATGAAGCCATGTGCGTTCTTTTCTAGAAAATTCTCGCCCGCCGAGCGCAATTATGATGTAGGTAATCGGGAGCTTTTGGCCATGAAGTGGGCATTTGAGGAGTGGCGTCATTGGCTTGAGGGTGCTAGACATCGTGTGGTGGTCTTGACTGATCACAAAAATCTGATTTACCTTGAGTCTGCCAGGCGTCTGAATCCTAGACAGGCTCGTTGGTCGTTGTTTTTTTTCTCATTTCAATTTTGTGGTTTCATACCTGCCAGGTTCAAAGAATGTGAAGGCAGATGCTCTTTCCAGGAGTTTTGTGCCTGACTCTCCTGGAGACTCTGGGCCTACTGGTATCCTTAGGGATGGGGTAATATTGTCCACCGTCTCCCCAGACTTGCGACGTGCATTGCAGGAGTTTCAGGCGGATAAACCTGATCGTTGTCCACCAGAAAGACTGTTTGTTCCGGATGATTGGACCAGTAGAGTCATCTCCGAGGTCCATTCTTCTGTGTTGGCTGGTCATCCTGGAATATTTGGTACTAGAGACTTGGTGGCCAGGTCTTTTTGGTGGCCTTCCTTGTCAAGGGATGTGCGCACCTTTGTGCAGTCTTGTGAAGTGTGTGCTCGGGCTAAGCCTTGCTGTTCTCGGGCCAGTGGGTTGTTGTTATCCTTGCCTATCCCGAAGAGGCCTTGGACGCACATTTCCATGGATTTTATTTCAGATCTCCCTGTCTCACAGAAAATGTCCGTTATCTGGGTTGTGTGTGACCGCTTTTCTAAGATGGTTCATTTGGTACCCTTGCCTAAGTTGCCTTCCTCTTCTGAGTTGGTCCCTTTATTCTTTCAGAACGTGGTTCGTTTGCATGGGATTCCGGAGAATATCGTTTCTGACAGGGGATCCCAGTTTGTGTCTAGATTTTGGCGGACGTTTTGTGCTAAGATGGGCATTGATTTGTCTTTCTCGTCTGCATTCCATCCTCAGACGAATGGCCAGACGGAGCGAACTAATCAGACCTTGGAAACTTATTTAAGGTGTTTTGTTTCTGCTGATCAAGATGACTGGGTTGCCTTTTTGCCACTGGCCGAATTTGCCCTTAATAATCGGGCTAGTTCTGCTACTTTGGTTTCTCCTTTCTTTTGTAATTCGGGGTTTCATCCTCGTTTTTCCTCTGGTCAGGTGGAGCCTTCGGATTGTCCTGGAGTGGACGTGGTGGTGGACAGGCTGCATCAGATTTGGGATCGGGTGGTGGACAATTTGAAGTTGTCTCAGGAGAAGACTCAGCAGTTTGCTAATCGCCGTCGCCGCGTGGGTCCCCGACTTCTTGTTGGGGACTTGGTGTGGTTGTCTTCTCGTTTTGTCCCTATGAAGGTCTCTTCTCCTAAGTTCAAGCCTTGGTTCATCGGTCCTTATAAGATCTTGGAGATTCTTAACCCTGTATCTTTTCGTTTGGATCTCCCAGCATCGTTTGCTATTCATAATGTGTTCCATCGGTCGTTATTGCGGAGGTATGAGGTGCCCGTTGTTCCTTCGGTTGAGCCTCCTGCTCCGGTGCTGGTGGAGGGAGAATTGGAGTATGTTGTTGAGAAGATCTTGGATTCTCGTGTTTCCAGACGTAAACTCCAGTATTTGGTTAAGTGGAAGGGTTATGGTCAGGAGGATAATTCCTGGGTGGTCGCCTCTGATGTTCATGCGACTGATTTGGTCCGCGCCTTCCATAGAGCTCATCCTGATCGCCCTGGGGGTTCTCGTGAGGGTTCGGTGACCCCTCCTCAAGGGGGGGTACTGTTGTGGATTCTGTTTTTGGGCTCCCTCTGGTGGTTACGGCTGGTACTGGGTGACTTTGGTGGGTTGCGGTCTCTGCTTTCCACCTGTCCATCAGAGGCTGGGTGTTTCCTATTTAACCTGGCTTTTCTGTCATTCCCTTGCCGGCTATCAATGTACTCAGATGTGCTCAGTTTGGTTCCTGACTACCTGCTCCCAGATCTCTCAGGATAAGCTAAGTTCTGTTTTTTAGTTGTTTGGGTTTTTTGTCCAGCTTGCTAATTATGACTCTATGCTAGCTGGTAGCTCTAGTGGGCTGAGGTTCTCCCCATGTGCCATGAGTTGGCACATGGGTTCTTGTAATCTCAGGATGGTTTTTGATTAGGGTTTTTTGCTGACCGCTCAGACCCCTTTTGTATCATTCTGCTTTCTAGTTATAGCGGGCCTCATTTTGCTAAATCTATTTTCATCTCTATGTGCGTGCCTTCCTCTCATTTCACCGTCAATACATGTGGGGGCAACTATACCTTTTGGGGTTCATTCCTCTGGAGGCAAGCTAGGTCTTTATTTCCTCTACAGTGCTAGTTAGCTCTTAGGCTGGCGCGTGGCGTCTAGAATCAACGTAGGCACGCTCCCTGGCTATTTCTAGTTGTGTTTGTCAGGAGTAGGGCAGCGGTCAGCCCAGGTTCCATCACCCTAGAGCTCGTCCGTTATTTATGTTATTTTGCTTGTCCAGTGCGATCCCCAGCCATTGGGATCCATGACAGGGCTGCAGATGATGAAGTGTGGTTGAGGGGGCACTGCACATGATGAAATGATAGGGGGCTGCAAATGATGAAGTGGGGGTGATGGGGACTGCAGATGATGAAGTGGGGGTGATGGGGACTGCAGATGATGAACTGTGTTTGAGGGGGTACTGCACATGATGAAATGATAGGGGGCTGCAAATGATAAAGTAAGGGGGACTGCAGATGAAGTGAAGGGATAGGGGACTAAATGATGAAGTAAGGTGGACTGGAAATGATGAAGTGGGGGTGATGGGGATTGCACATCAAGTGAGTGTGAGAGACGGTGGACAGCAATTGAATTGGAGGTGGGGGTGGGGAGAGCCAATGGTGTATTGAAGGTAGGGAGAGCAAATAATGAATTTTGAGTGTGGGGAAGAGCAGTTGATAATGAATAGAGGGTGGGAGAGAGAGACGACATGACAATGAATTGAGGCAGAAGGGGCATGTAACTATAATGAATCGGAGTTAGGGTTAGAGCGGGAGGTGCATAGTGGGATCGTTGAGGATAAAGTGACTGGAAATAAATTGGGAGAAAGAGTACAGGTGCTAATTAATTTATATATTAAATGGGGAAAGTGGCTATGTATAGCTAGAAGGGGCTCAGTGGCGTATTATAATTTATATTTGAAATGGTGGGTTGCATAATAACCAATTACAGTATATATTAATGGTGGGTGAATGTCTGTATTCAGATGTGTAGTGTAGAAGAAAGGAAAAAAGTGGGGAATGTGCTCTGGAAGCGGTGCTCTAGATAACTGTGTTATTTTATGCAGAGACGAGTCCTGGCTGAAAGAAGTGATGGCGGTCTGCGCTGGATTAAAAAGAAACGCAAAGATGAAGGACTTCAGCTAGAGACATCACTGGTGAGTATGTTACCTGTACACTGACACCATACACTGTATACTGTATACAGAGCTCCTGTGTATCATGTCACTAGTGATCCCTGTATTACCTATACACTGACACCATACACTGTATACTGTATACAGAGCTCCTGTGTATAATGTCACTGGTGATCACTATATTATCTGTACACTAAACACTATATACAGAGCTCCTGTGTATGTCACTAGTGATCACTGTATTACATGTACACTGACACTATATATAGAGCTCCTGTGTATAATGTCACTGGTGATCCCTGTATTACCTGTACACTGACACTATATATAGAGCTCCTGTGTATAATGGCATCGGTGACCACTGTATTACCTGTACACAGACACTGCATACTAAGTACAGATCTCCTATGTATAATAGCACTTATGGTGATAGTATTTTTTTTTTTATTAATGATCAGTATTGTACTATTCAGTCACAATGTGATGGTAATATGTTGTCCGGCCATGGTGTGGCGGTATTTGTTCCTTGTATGTGCTATTATTTGGTCACTATGTGGTGGTAATATGTGGTCTGGTCATGGTGTGGTGGTATTTGTTCCTTGTATGTAGTTGGTCACCATGTGGTGGTAATATGTGGTCTGTACATGCTGCTGTTGTATTTGTCCCTTGTATGCGATATTGTTCAGTCACTGTGGTGGTAATATGTGGTCTGCACATGGTGTGGCAGTATTTATTCCTTGTAGATAGTATTATAGGTCACTATGTGGTGATAATGTGGTGTCTGGTCATGGTGTTGTGTTATTTGTCCCTTGTATGTGGAATTATTGGTCATTTGAAAAATTGAAAAATAAATAAAAATATACCTAAATTGTATTGCATATTTTAACAATTGTTTAATAAGTTAGAGTAGAGTAGGGCCCGGCCAAAAGAGTCTACCTTGTCATTGTGGCAGATTAAAAAAACCTTTTGGCCAAAACAAAATCTGCTGGCTATGTGTGTGATCTGGTGATGGGAACTGTTAATGTGTGATTGGTGAGAAGTGTAGTTTTTCCAAGAGTCAGCGGTGGTGCTGTAGACAGTTCGAGGGTTGGAGGCGGGGCTGGGGTGATGCCTGGGCGGAGTCTTAAGGGGGCCCAGAAAATGTTGCCAGTATGGGGCCCCGAAATCTCTAGTGGCAGCCCTGGTCACAGCTATTATGTATACAGGTAAGACTATTTTAACAATTCTTTTACCTGTATGCCCACAGTAACAGCTTAAAAGCGTCCCAGGGGATGACAGATTCCCTTTAACCCCTTAATCCCATATGACATACTATCCTGTCACTGGGAATTAAGTCCCAGATCACCTTGACGGGATAGTACATCATAGTCGATCGGCTGCGCTCACGGGGGGAGCGCGGCCGATCGCCGCCGGGTGTCAGCTAATTGTTACAGCTGACATCCGGCACTATGTGCCAGGAGCAGTCACGGACTACTCCCGGCACATTAACCCCCAGAACACTGCGATCAAACATGATCGCAGCGTTCCGGCGGCATAGGGAAGCATCGCGCAGGGGGGCTCCCTGCATTCTTATCTGAGACCCTCAGAACAACGTGATGTGATCGCATTGTTCAGAGGGTCTCCTACCTCCTCCTCCCTGCAGGCCCCGGATCCAAACTGGCCGCGGGGCTTCTTCCGGGTCCTGCAGGGAGGTGGCTTGCAAGCGCCTCCTCAGAGCAGGCGCCAGCAAGCCTCCCTGCAGTGCCTGTCAGATCGCTGATCTGATACAGTGCACTGCAAAGTGTCAGATCAGCGATCTGATAATATGTTGTAATGTCCCTCCCCTGGGGCAATGTTATAAAGTAAAAATAAAAAAATATTTGCATGTGTAAAAAAATAAATAAATAAATCCTAAATAAAGAAAGAAAAAAAAATATTGTTCCAATAAATACATTGCTTTATCTAAATAAAAACAATAAAAGTACACATATTTAGTATCACTGCATCCGTAACGACTCGACTTATAAAACTGTCCCACTAGTTAACCCCTTCAGTGAACATAGTAAAAAAAAACGAGGCAAAAAAACGCTTTATTATGATACCGCCAAACAAAAAGTGGAATAACACGCGATCAAAAAGACAGATATAAATAACCATGGTACCACTGAAAACATCATCTTGTCCCACAAAAAACGAGCTGCAATACAGCATCATCAGGGAAAAAGTGAAAAAGTTATAGTCCTCTGAATAAAGTGATGCAAAAATAATTATTTTTTATATAAAATAGTTTTTATCATATGAAAGAGCCAAAACATAAAAAAATGATATAAATGAGGTATCGCTGTTATCATACTGACCCAAAGAATAAAACTGCTTTATCAATTTTACCAAATGTGGAACGGTATAAACGCCCCCTCAAAAAAAGAAATTCATGAATAGCTGGTTTTTGGTAATTCTGCCTCACAAAAATCGGAATAAAAAATGTCACGTGCCCAAAAAAGGTACCAATAAAAACGTCAACTTGTCCCGCAAAAAACAAGACCTCACATGACTCTGTGGACTAAAATATGGAAAAATTATAGCTCTCAAAATATGGAGACGCAAAAACTATTTTTTGCAATAAAAAGCGTCTTTTAGTGTGTGACAGCTGCCAATCATAAAAATCTGCTAAAAAAACCACTATAAAAGTAAATCAAACCCCCCTTCATCTCCCCCTTAGGTAGGGAAAATTAATAAAATTGAAAAAATGTATTTCCATTTTCCCATTAGGGTTAGGGTTAGGGTTGGGGCTAAAGTTAGGGTTAGGGCTACAGTTAGGGTTGGGGCTAAAGTTAGGGTTGGGGCTAAAGTTAGGGTTGGGGCTAAAGTTAGGGTTAGGGCTACAGTTAGGGTTGGGGCTACAGCTAGGGTTGGGGCTACAGTTAGGGTTAGGGTTGGTGCTAAATTAGGGTTGGGGCTAAAGTTAGGGTTAGGGTTGGGGCTAAAGTTATGGTTGGGGCTAAATTTAGGGTTAGGGTTGGGGCTAAAGTTAGGGTTAGGGTTGGGGCTAAAGTTAGAGCTTGGACTACATTTACAGTTGGGATCAGGGTTGGGATTAGGGTTAGGGGTGTGTTTAGGGTTATGTTTGGGATTAGGGTTAGGGGTGTGTTGGAGTTAGGGGTGTGATTAGGGTTGGGATTAGGGTTAGGGGTGTGTTGGGGTTAGGGGTGTGTTGGGGTTAGGGGTATAGTTGGGATTAATGTTAGGGGCATGTTCGGGTTAGGGGTGTGGTTAGGGTTATGGTTAGGCTTGGCATTAGGGCTAGGGGTGTGTTTGGGTTAGGGTTTCAGTTAGAATGGGGGGGTTTCCATTGTTTAGGCACATCAGAAGCTCTCCAAGCGTGACATGGCGTCCGATCTCAATTCCAGCCAATTCTGCGTTGAAAAAGTAAAACAGTGCTCCTTCCCTTCCAAGCTCTCCCGTGTGCCCAAACAGGGGTTTACCCCAACATATGGGGTATCAGCGTACTCAGGACAAATTGGACAACAACTTTTGGGATCCAATTTCTCCTGTTACCCTTGGGATAATACAAATCTGCGGACTAAAAATATTTTTTGGGATAAAAAAATAATTTTTATTTTCACGGCTCTGCGTTATAAACTGTAGTGAAACACTTGGAGGTTCAAAGTTCTCACAACACATCTAGATACAATGTGATGCAATTCCAGAAGTCTACTTTCCAAAATGGTGTCACTTGTGGGGGGGTTTCAATGTTTAGGCACACCAGGGGCTCTCCAAACGCAACATGGCATTCCAGTCAATTTTGCATTGAAAAGTCAAACGGTGCTCCTTCCCTTCCGAGCTCTGCCATGTGCCCAAACAGTAGTTTACCCCCACATTTGGGGTATCAGCGTACTCAGGACAAATTGCACAACAACTTTTGTTGTCCAATTTCTTCTGTTACTCTTGGGAAAATAAAAAAATTGGTGGGGGGTTTCAATGTTTAGGCACATCAGGGGCTCTCCAAACGCAACATGGCATCCCATCTCAATTCCAGTCAATTTTGCATTGAAAAGTAAAATGGCTCTCCTGAAAAAAAGTTAAATGTTCATTTTTTTTTAACATTCCAAAAATTCCTGTGAAACATCTGAAGGGTTAATAAACTTCTTGAATATGGTTTTGAGCACCTTAAGGGGTGCAGATTTAGAATGGTGTTACACTTGGGTATTTTCTATTATATAGACCCCTCAAAATGACTTCAAATGTGACGTGGTCCCCCCAAACAAAATGGTGTTGTAAAAATGAGAAATTGCTGGTCAACTTTTAACACTTATAACTCCCTAAGAAAAAAATTTTTGTTCCAAAATTGTGCTGATGTAAAGTGGACATGTGGGAAATGTTAATTATTAAGTATTTTGTGTGACATATCTCTTGTCATTTAAGGGCATAAAATTCAAAGTTGGAAAATTGCGAAATTTTAAACATTTTCTCCAAATTTCCGTTTTTTTCACAAATAAATGCAGGTAATATCAAAGAAATTTTACCTCTACCATGAAGTACAATATGTCATGAGAAAAAAATGTCAGAATCATCAGGATCCGTTGAAGCGTTCCAGAGTTATAACCTCATAGAGGGACAGTGGTCAGAATTGTAAAAATTGGCTCGGTCAATAACGTGCAAACCACCCTTGGGGTTAAAAAAATGTGGGGTGTCCCTCCTATTTTTATAACTAGCCAAGGGAAATCAGAAAGCTGTGAGCATGTTTTATTATGCTGGGAAGGGGACAATATTCCCAGCCTATTAACCCCTTTACCCCGCAAGGCTGTTTGCACCTTAATGACCAGGCCAAATGCTACAATTCTGACCAGTGTCATTTTATGTGGTAATAACTCTGGATCCCACTGATTCTGAGAATGGTTTTTTTTTTCTTACATATTGTACTTCATGATAGTGGTAACATTTCTTCGATATGACGTGTTTATTAGTGAAAAAAATGGAAATCTGGCAAAAGTTGTGCAGTTAAATAATAAGCAACATTTCCTACATGTCTACTTTACATCCATACAACTTTTTAAACATTTTTTTTTGTTAGGAAGTTATAAGGGTTAAAAGTTGACCAGCGATTTCTAATTTTTTCAACAAAATTTGCAAAACCATATTTTTAGGGACCACATTACATTTAAAGTTGAGGCGTCTATATGACAGAAAATACCCAAAAGTGACAAAATTATAAAAATGGCACCCCTTAAAGTGTTTAACACCACATTCAAGAAGTTTATTAACCCTTCAGATGCTTCACATGAATTTTTAGAATAATGAAGAAAAAGATGAACATTTAACTTTTTTTCACAAACATTTTATTTAGACCTCATTTTTTTTATTTTCACAAAGGTAACAAAAGAAATTGCACGATACAATTTGTTAAATATTTCCTGAGTACGCCAATACCAAATATGTGGAGGAAAACTAATGTTTGGACGCACAGCAGGGCTTGGAAAAGAAGGAGTGCCATTTGACTTCTTGAATGCAAAATTTGCTGGAATAATTAGCGGACGCCATGTAGTGTTTGGAGTGCCTCTGTTGTGCTTAAACAGTGGAAACGCCTCACAAGTGACACCATTTTGAAAACTACACCCCTCAGGGACCTTATTTACATGTGTGGTGAGCACCTTGATATGCCAGGTGCTTCACAGACATTTATAACATTGAACCGTGAAAATAAAAAAATCACATTTTCTTCACAAAAATGATTTTTAGTCACAAATTTTGCATTTTCATAAGGGTAACAAAAGAAAATACACCATGCAATTTGTTGTGAAATTTCTCCTGCGTATGCCAGCACCCAATATATGCAGGAAAACTACTTTTTGGGCGCATGGCAGGGCTTGGAAGGGAAGGAGCACTGTTTGACATTTTGAAAGCAAAATTTGCTGGAATAATTAGTGGACGTCATGTCACGTTTGATGAGTCTCTTATGTGCCTAAACAGTGGAAACCTCACAAAAGTGACACCATTTTGGAAACTAGACCCCTCAGGGAACTTATTTCGATGTGTCCTGAGCACCTTGAACCTCCAGATGCTTCACAGGATTTTATAAAATACAGCCGTGAAAATAAAAAATCAAATTTTTCCCATAAAAATTTTCTTTTAGTCCATAATTTTTTATTTTCACAAGAAAATGGGAGAAACTGGACCCCAAAATTTGTTGTGCAGGTTCTATGGAGTACGAAAATATGCCATATGTTGTGAAAACCTACTGTTTGGGTGCACAGCAGGGCTCAGAAAGGAAGGAGTGCAGATTTTGATGGAATGGTCTTCAGGTGTCATGTCGCATTTGGAGAGAACCTGATGTGCCTAAACAGTGGAAAACCCCCACAAGTGACAATATTTTGGAATCAAGATCCATCGAGGAATGCATCTAGATGTGTGGATAGCACCTTGGAACCTCAGTTGCCGTGAAAATATAAAAATCTCGTTTTTCTAACAAATATTATTTTAGCCCCAATTTTTTTATTTTCACAAGGATAATAGCAGGAGAAAATGGAACCCAAAGATTGTTGTGCAATTTCTTCTAACTATGCTGATACCCCATATGTGATTGAAAACTACTTTTGAGGCACAGTTAATTTATCAAATGCTGTCCATTAAATCAATAGCTGGCACTTCTTATTACAATATACACACACATTCGGACTTACATATTAATATCCGATTAAGCAAAAAAAGAGTTAAATATAAAACAAAATTTTTAATAGTCAAGATTAAAAAAAAAAACTTATTAAAAAGTCTCAAAAGCAGAGTGCCCAGAAGGGCAAAGAGCATACCATCCTGTGTGGTAACTATAGCATAAATGTATAATACACGTGGGCTTTATCCAAACTAGGTATATTACAAGTTGACGCAGATAACACAGGGTACCATCTTGTGCAGTTTATGAGGTCTGTCAGAATCTCAGTAGCACCAGAAATCCAAAAATAGCTAAATCAAGTTATATTAATGCACTGTATAATGCATATAGAAGAAGTCATATAAAAGTGCTATATGGCCAGCTAGCGTATTGGAGGTGATGACAGGGGTATTCCTGACACAATCAGAAAACAGTAAAGGCAAGTAAGCCTATAATAAAGAAAACATAATAAGATAAACAATAATACCTAAGGATGGAGCAGGAGCACAGCTTGTGGATGGCGTTTCCCCCTCACCCCAACGCACGTTTTGCAGTCGCTTCTTCAGGGGGCGTGTCTGGGTGAGGAGTGGTGTGATCTTTTATATCCTCTGGCACCAGTCAATGAGGGTCTGTTCACATTGGGAGTAATCAGGTGTGTCCTCGAGATGGTGTCAGCTCATATAGCTCCTTGCATCTCCCCTTGTAAACGTTACTTGCGGTGACGCGCTCCCTGGAACACATGCTGGAATGCATGCGGTCCGAAAGTGGAGCACTCCCAGAAGTGTACTGGGGTGTGATGTTAGCTCATGCAGACTGTCTGGCGTGGAATGTATTGAATGGAGTAGTGTGAAGGGAATGGGGATGAAACCTCACTATATGGACTGTGTCTATACAGGAATCTGCTTTTGAGACTCTTATTTTTAATGTGTTTATTTTTTCAAATCTTGACTAATAAAAATGTGGTTTTATATTTAACTCTTGGTTCGCTTCATCGGCTATTAATATGCAAGTCTGAATATATCTGTATTTTGAGGCACAGTGCAAAGCTCAGAAGGGAAGAAGCGCCATATTGCAGTTCAGATATTGCTGGACTGGTTTGAGGTTGCCATGTTACATTGACAGAGCCCCAGAGGTGTCAGCGCAGCAGAACAGCTCATAAGATACACCATTTTAAAAGCTACATCTCTCAATGAATTTATCTAGGGGTGCAGTGATCATATTGACACCACAGGTGGGTCACAGAATGTTACACTATTGGACAGTTATGAAAAAAATAATTGCATTTTCACCATCAGAATTTTATTTTAGCCCCAGATTTCATATTTTTACTCTGGAAAATGGGTAAAAATGGCACCAAAATTGTTCCCACAATTTCTGCTGAATGTAGAAATACCCTATATATGGCTGTACAGTACTGCTTAGCCACATAGCGAGACTCGGGAGGGACAAAGCGCTATTTGCCTCCTGGAGCGTAGATTTTCCTAGAATAGTTTTCGGACTCCATATACAGGTCCCCTAAGTTCTAGAAGAGCAACCCCCCCAATTGCCCACATTTTGGAAAATATACTCATTTGTGAGTTTATCTACAGATGTAGTGACGATTTTGACTTCATGGGTGTTTTTCAGAAACAAGCAACATTGGATGTTGCTGAGTGAAAATTCTAAACTGCCATTGTAGTGACCAGTGTGTTGTAGTAACCAGTACATTGTAGTGACCAGTACGTTATGCCCAGCTCATGTTTCTTGAGACACACACTTGTAAATTAGGTGGACTGTCATCGCTACAGAAATGTCAAACATGTGGATGCTAAATGTGGTTTAGGCTCACTGTGGGTCTTAGAACGGGAGACATTTGGATTTGGGAGCGCAAAATATGCTGAATTTCTTTTGGGGACGTGAGGAGCCATTTAGCTTTCCAGGGCCTTAGTGCTGAAAGTAACATGGAAGCCCACTACCGTATATTTCCATTGACAGATGATGGGCCTGAGTGGGGACTTTTTTTGTGAATTGAATTGAAGCTTTTATTGGGAACATTTTATATAATATTTGGGATCACATTTATCCTATGCTCTACACTAAGTCGTTACATTGGGGTTTTCATCCAAATCTCTGAGTGATGTGATTCAGATGAAACCCCCAAAGAATCCATTCACTATAATAAGGCAGCAGAGTTAACTCTGATCAGTGATGTCCATTTTTTCAGAAGTACACAAAACTGTGGCAGATCGCATATTTATGCACGCCTAAAAAGTCGGACACCGCTGGATCACAGGGAAGACGGCGTCTATAGTGTTTCCATCTGCCTCATTATAGGGAAACTTCTGCTGGGAGTGCCATCTGAATCACATATTTCAGAGATTTACACAGAAACCCTGGTGTAAGTGCTTAGCACAAAGCACAGGATAAATGTGAGCCGAGCCTTACTGCGATCTTTGGGAAGCATAATGAACAAATCAATAGCAGATGAAGAATTGATTTTATTTATTTTTAACGCCATTTCTCATGCAGTATAAGGGATTAGGCTTAATTTTGCTTTATATTTTTAAATTTTTTCCCTTTTTTTGCTTTTTTCGCTTGTAAAGCATAGCAAAGCAGAACCCTCCCAGGTGCTCTCACATTGGGTTCTGAGTATGGTTACGCAAGATTACAGCACACACCATGACGTCATATTGCTGAGAATTTTGCACAGAACCCTCCTGAGTAATCATTGAGGCCAGAAAGTCTGGGCCCAATGTGAGAGGCCCTGGAAATTCAGTGTGAGCGTATGAGATATGAAGATGTGGTGAAGACTTGACAGGCGATGTGGAGGTGTCTGAGAGGTGAGTGTAAGGATTTGTTTCATTTTTAAAATTTTGTTGGAAGCAAATGACAAAATAAAATCTACATTTTGGTGAATTCCATTGAAAATATATTTGCTAAGCTCTAATAAATACAGTATATGATATGCTAAGTTATTTTTAACTTTTCTAAAAAGCCAAGTACTAAACTAACATCAGTTTTTTTGGTAATGATAAACAACAAACTTTCTTTTAGAAATCATTCTTGCTCTCAGATGCAGATGAGAAAGCCTTTCAATTTTTCATGCCTCTTTGTTCTTGTCGCTCGCCCAGTTAAAAACATATAATTTATATAATGAAGCTGCACATGTAGTAGCAGAATAGCATGATAGATAAAACAAGTAGATTTGTGATCTTTTAATGAAATCATAAATTGGATTAATTATTTGTTGCAAAATATATATGTGAAAAATATAAAACATTAATACAAAAAGACTAATTTTTTTAGAACCTTAAATGAGCGTTTATTTGGTAACTTCAAATTCACAATCATCTTCCAAGCAACAGAAGCAAAGAGCTAAGTCATGTGTGCTTCACATAACTTGAAGTTTACCAGTTGTGAAGCATTTTGTCTCATCCCAAAGGCTTTGATGACTTGTATGAAAGGAACAGTCAAGTCACCAACCTCTCATTTTTGCTGAGCAAAGATATTGATAAGACAAGGTGCCCTTCCGCTGCCTCAAACATTTACTTGGGTTTGATCACAGTAATTTTTTATCATTAAAAAACAAAAATCATAAAAAGCTTAAAAAATGATAATTTTTCTCAGAGCAGTTTAATCCAAAAGTGAGACAATGTATCCTAAGGGATATACTTTATTGTTAGGATATGTGGCAAGCCAATCCAGCTGTGCGCTGTATGTCTATCTGTTCCAAACTTAAAATCAAGTCTGACTTGGCAGAAATATTGCGGCATATTGCAATCCATTAGCATTCACAAGAGGCCGATTGTGCCACTTGTTCAAAAGAAATTAGTTCCATCTTTGCATATTACATAATTACATTTTGGACTGTTTTGGATGCTCTTTCAATAGTTGTGATGATAAAAGGAATAAACCAATGTAAAACATTGGGAATAAAAAACATGGGCAAAACTGTACACTATCTATGCCAATTGCCATTTCAAAGAGGAAGAGAGGAAGAGGACTTAAACTTTTGTGCCAACTATTAAAACTAGCAATACTAAAAGTCAATTTTAATCCTTTAGCAAACCATGTCACATCACTTAATATATAAACTAAACCAGAATCCTTCTTAGCAGACATGTATTTCGTGGTCTTGCCCCTCCTCAGTGCAAAGTATGAGGTTTGATTAGGTTGTATGAGTGGTCTCTGACAGGAGTCAAATGGATAATATCTCTCCTTGTGCAGAGAGACATGCCAGGGTAAGGAGACTTATAAGCAGTGTAATGCTCCTCTGGGAAATTAAATATGAAATTGCTGCCGTTCAAAATGTGGTAGTTTTAATTACAGCAGGATCCTACCTACCCATACAGGCTCTTGAGAGAGGTATCCATATTTACCTAGGAATTCAGACTTCAGCCTAAGAGAGGTATTCACATTAGACACGTAGGGTTCCAGCTTCGTGAGACCACCTTGCCATTGGTTGCTGGGCATGCATGAATTAGCCAAATTATGTGCTAAGTGTCTCCATTTTTTCATATTATCCAGAGCAGTATTGCTATTCATATTTCATATATTACATGTCTACATGCTTTAGCAACTTTTTTTGTATATTGTCAAAAATCACAGCTGCCATCAACCCCTGGGGTTAGTAATGAAGGTGTGTTTATGAGACACCCATATTACTAACCCAGTATTTAAAAATAAAAAGACACACACACACACAAAAAATTTTTTTATTTGTATAAAGAATCCCACACACTTATCCTTGTTCACTAAATTATTGCCAAAAAAATCATGCAGGTCTGACGTAGTCCAGGGAATCCTCTAAAGTCCACCAAACCGGCTGTAGTCCACAAATGGATACCTGAAAGACATAAAAAGTGAGAAAATAAACAAAACACTCTTCCTTATTTACCATTTTATTTGCAAAAATGTTGCAGCGCAGATCTGACATAGTCCAAGGTTCCTTGAATCCGGGGCCAGTGACTGTGAATAGCAGGAACGATACTGCTATTTACAGGCGTTGGGTACTGACATCACCACTAATCAAAGTTGCAGGATCTCGAAAGACCCAGCGGCTGTGAACAACGGTGACATCAGTAATTAAACCCTCATCAGAGATCAAAGCCGCCGAGTCTCCCAGAGGGCAGCATGACTTGACGACTCTGATGAGCAGTATAGTGACTGACGTCACTGCTGTTCAGAGCCACAGGGTTTCGCGGGAGCTGGAAACTTGAATTCTGTACTGCAACCTTTGGAGTATCGTTCTGAGAATGATGCTACATAAGTCTCTCCTGGTCATGTCTCATTAGTGATGACCCTACTGTGTTACTGATGTTATCGCTCACAAGACATGACCAAGAGTGGCCTATGAAGCATAGTTCTCAGAACGAGGGTCTTTATGCTGCAGCACAGAATCAATAGACATAGTGGGAGCACCTTGGATTATGTTTTATCTTCGGGCGTTATTTTTTAATAATAAATTGCTGAATGAGAGACTGATCCTTTATTTTATATCTTTACCTCTCTCTTTCATGTTTTTATTTACGCTGTACTTCAGATTCTATTGACTACATTCGAATCCCTGGACTGGATGGCAGTTTTCTTTTTTTATTAATTGTTGAAACAGGGCTAGAGTTGGGTGCAGTTTTCTAAAATAAAACATTTGTGTGTGTTTTTTTCCCTTTAACATACTGGGTTAGTAATGAGGTGTCTGATAAACTCCTATCCATTACTAACCCCTGGACTTGAAACCAGCTGTCATTACACAGCTAACATCAACCCCATAAACCATTACCAAGGTTGCCACAGGACCAGGGCAATCAGGAAGAGCCAGGGCGAAGTGCCAGAATTGGTGCAGTTAACGTGATGTGCAAATTATGGGCGGGTGTGGGCTTGTATTTTTATGATGGGTAGGGCCCAACAACCATGGACCTTCCTAGCCTGATAATATAAGCCCGCAGCTGTCTGTTTTACCTTGCCTAGTTATCAAAAATAGGAGAGACCCTGTTAGGGGCCGAGTTCCCGCTTTTGCACAGGGGGAATCTTGGGCCATTTCTGCTGCGGTCTCCCATTCTTCTTCTGCCGCAGTGGAGCCTGCTCAGCGGAGACATCGGTCCCAGCGTCTGGCTCAGTCTCACTCTGTGCTTAGGGTTGCTGATGCTTTTCCAGCTTCTACCTTTAAAGTCAGTGCTGGGCAGCGGCGAGCAGACGCTTTTTGGGACTAAGTCCTGCTTTTTCCCTTCTGAGCATGCCCAGGGTGAGATCTCCCATTGGAGATCGAGGGTCACATGCTCAGATACTGCAGCGGATCCCATTGGTCCTCCAGGAAGGTCCTGAAGGTGCTGAACTTCTGTGGCAGCTTCCCATTGGTCCTTTTTTGGAAGGTCCTGTTCATGCTGCAGCTATATAAGCTTTGCATGACCGCACGGCCATGCGCTAGTGTACAATTGTATACGTGTGTTTGTTGATGAGTGCAAGTCGTTCCTTAAATATCCCATCCCTAAAGTATGACTGCTCGCGTATGGTGTATGGCTGCTATCTAGCGCTCGACTAACTCACAACGTGTTACACACGATACAGCGTCTATTGCTGTGACTGCCAGTGTGGCGCCACGCACCAGGAGAGTGCTTCCTAACCCACGTCTGGGTGATTAGTGGTGTCAGCCTGCACGGCACAGCTCGCACTCTTGTGCTTTATACTATTTCTGTTAGTTACCTATTACACCCAGTTGCGGTGTTGTGCGCAAGTAGTCTGTACGGACTTCAATCCAGAGTCTAGGGACTGAGTTTGGCGACTCCTTGCTTGCACTCTTTTGTGCGGTATTGAGGCCCTGTGAAGTAACAGGGTTCACTTCCACCACCATATAGCGCAGCCATTTACTAGCAGCAGGTTTCTCCTGCACGGTGGACCCCGGTCTGCGAACGCACCTAATATTATTTCACCTTATACTTGGTGCGTTCCGCCAGCCCTAACAGAACACTAGCGCCAGGGTCTGGCTAGTAAATGGCGGACGATCAGCGTCTTCAGCGGTACATCCAGCAGCTGGAGGGAAGGTTGGCGGCTCTTGAGCGTACAACCTCAGCTGTGGATGTCATTGCTGTCGCTGTTCAGGCTGCAAGTGCAGCTGCAGCCAGTTTGTCCGATGCCACCCCTGCTCCGACTATATCCCGTCTCCCGCTTCCAGACAAGTTTGCTGGTGACAGTAAGCAATGTCGCGGATTCGTGAGCCAGTGCTCCATACACCTCGAGCTCTTGGCGGCACGTTTCCCTACGGAACGGGCGAAAGTGGGATTTATTCTATCTCTCTTGTCGGGCAGGGCGTTGGAGTGGGCAATGCCGCTTTGGGAGCGTGATGATCATGTGGTGCAGAGTGCTCCTCTCTTTCTGGACGCTCTGAAGCTGGTCTTTTTGGGACCTCGTGTTACTCACGATACCGCGCTCCAGTTGTTGACAATTATTCAGGGCTCGTCCATGGTCAGCCAGTTTGCCATCCAGTTCCGGACTCTAGCCTCAGAGTTAGAGTGGCCAGATAAAGTTCTTATTCCGGTATACTGGAAAGGACTGGCAGACCACGTGAAGGACGCCTTGGCCAGCAGGGAGATTCTCACCACACTGGAGGAGCTTATCTCTGTTTCTACCCGCATCGACCTCCATTTTAACGAGCGGAGGTTAGAGCGGACCCAGTGTAGGCAGAGGTTTCGGCTGGCTCCCACCTTCGCCAGACCTCTTGAATCTCCTGATCTGGCATCCGACTCCCATGAGGCCATGGAGGTTTCTCGAGCGGGACCTAAGTCTCAGACCACTCGAGTACCCGTGGTTTGTAAAAATTGCCATCAACCAGGACATTACGCCAATAAATGTCCACGGCAGTCCACTCTTCCAGTCGAGCTTTGTGTGGATTCAGGAGCAGAGGGAAATTTTATGTCCTCTGCTTTTTCTCTGCGCCACGCTATACCACTGGTAATGCTCGCCAAACCTGTAACTGTTAGAGTTGTGAATGGGTCGACACTTCCACTGCAAATCACACACCAGACCGTTCCTTTCTCGTTAGACCAAAAAAGTTCCCAATTGGGTCTGGGCCAAGTCACAAATACAAAAATATATATTTTTCAATAATCATCAATTGTATATAACTGCCCAAAAATACCAATAAGGAAAAAGAACATGGTATTAGTGAAAATATATAATTTTTATTGCACAGATATAAATATACAGACAATTAGGAAATAAGGTCAAAAGACAGCTGAAGAGAGTCAGCAATATGGAGATGAATAAATGCCGACCAGAGAAAATGACGAAGCCGAGGACGGTGAAACGCGCGTCGAGGCTTCTGCGTGGTTCACCGGCGCCCCAGCATTTAGCCCGCACCATGTCTGAAGGTAAATGGTTTATTTAATTATATTACCGAGTGTTTATTACAGTTTGCCTCAAAGGCACTTTTTATTCTCTTGTCATCTCGTTTTCTTTCACGCTCGGTAGGCTATGTATACTGATAGACTATTTGTACCCATAAGGTTATTTTTACCAATGTGGATCATGGCCTTCATTGATACCATTTAACCCTTAAACGGCAGACTTGTAATTGTGTAGTGCTTTGGGTGTATACATTTGTTCTCACACCCAGTGCTGCGACACCGGTGGCCACGCAGTTTTTTCATTTTCTCTGGTCGGCATTTATTCATCTCCATATTGCCGACTCTCTTCAGCTGTCTTTTGTCCTTATTTCCTAATTGTCTGTATATTTATATCTGTGCAATAAAAATTATATATTTTCACTAATACCCTGTTCTTTTTCCTTCTTGGTATTTTTGGGCAGTTATATACAATTGATGATTATTGAAAAATATATTTTTTTGTATTTGTGACTTGGCCCAGACCCAATTGGGAACTTTTTTGGTCTAATCTATATAGCTTTAGGGGTATGGTCTCAAGTAGCTATGGGGACCACTTTGCAGGTTTTTACGTTCCTTTCTCGTTGTCCATGTCTCCTTCCCACCAGGAGATTATTTCCCTTCTTGTCCTTCCCGAGGGAATGGATGAGATTCTGCTGGGAGTACCCTGGCTCCGTTTCCACTCCCCACATATAGAGTGGTCCTCAGGGAGAATATTGGGTTGGAGTGAGTCTTGTATGGGCAGGTGTGTGAGTGAGTGTGTACAGCTTTCCACTACCAAGATACCCGCAGATATTTCTTCTCTTCCCAAATGCTATTGGAGCTATGCAGACGTTTTCTCCGATAAAGCTGCAGAAACTCTTCCGCCTCATCGCCCCTATTGACCTCTTGCCTTGAGCTGAACCTCCTTGGGGAAGGGTTTATCACCTCTCTCTCCCTGAGACGGAGGCTATGTCTCAATACATCCAGGAGAATTTGGCAAGAGGGTTCATTAGGAAGTCAGTGTCTCCTGCAGGGGCGGGGTTCTTCTTCGTGCAGAAGAAGAATGGAGAATTACGTCCGTGCATCGATTACAGGGGTCTTAATGCCATCACCATTAAAAATAAGTACCCATTGTCCCTGATTTCAGAGCTCTTTGACAGGCTAAAAGGAGCAATGGTATTCACCAAACTAGATCTGCGGGGTGCTTACAACCTGATTCGCATCCATGAGGGGGACGAATGGAAAACGGCTTTTAATACCAGGGATGGGCACTATGAGTATCTGGTGATGCCCCTCGGGCTCCGTAATGCCCCAGCCACTTTTCAGGACTTTGTCAATGATATCTTCTGGGATATGCTTTCCACCTCGGTCGTAGTCTATCTGGATGATATTCTCATCTTCTCTCCAGATATTGCCTCCCACCGGAGAGATGTTGGCAGAGTTTTCGATCTCTTACGGGCGAATTCCATTTATGCAAAGTTGGAGAAGTGTGTGTTTGAGCAGGAGTCTTTACCTTTCCTGGGCTATATCATCTCCGCCCAGGGATTGGCTATGGATCCTGCCAAACTACAGGCTGTGATGGACTGGCAAGAACCCCATTCTCTTAAAGCGGTGCAGCGCTTTATGGGGTTCATAAATTACTACTGCCAGTTCATTCCCCACTTCTCAACTTTGGTAGCTCCCTTGGTATCCCTCACCAAGAAGGGAGCGAATCCCAAATTGTGGTCGGAAGAGGTCTCCAAGGCCTTCACTTCTATAAAGTCTCATTTTGCTAGCGCTCCCATCTTACATCATCCCGGTTTGGATAAGCCATTCATAATGGAGGTGGATGCCTCATCCGTTGGTGCTGGAGCAGTCCTCTTTCAAAAGGATGCTCAGGGTCGGAAGCATCCTTGCTTCTTCTTCTCTAAGACCTTCACACCAGCGGAGAGAAATTACTCCATTGGGGATAGGGAGTTGCTAGCAATGAAGTTGGCCTTTTCGGAGTGGAGACATCTTTTGGAGGGAGCTCGGTTTCCCTTCCAAGTCTTCACGGACCACAAAAATTTGGTCTATTTACGTACAGCTCAGCGGTGAATTCTCGTCAGGCCAGATGGTCCTTGTTCTTCTCCCGGTTCCACTTCACTCTCCATTATCTCGCCAGGGAGAAGAACATTCGTGCTGACGCTCTCTCTCGCTCCGTTGTGTGAACTGAGGAGGAGGAAGGGGAGCCTCGGCTTATTGTCCCTTCTGAGAGCCTGAGAACCGTAGCTCTGGTTTCGTTAGAGTCTGTGCCTCCGGGCAAGACTTTTGTTCCCATTAATTTATGACCGGAGGTTCTCTCCTGGGCTCATTCGTTCAGGGTGGGTGGACACTTTGGGGCAAAGAGGACATCTGAGTTACTGGTGAGAATGTACTGGTGGCCACATATGGTCCGTGATGTCGGAGACTATGTTCGGGCGTGTGTCTCCTGCGCCAAAAATAAGTCTTCTCAACAACGGCCAGCTGGCTTGTTATATCTATCCCCTGCCAGTGGCAGACAGGCCCTGGGAGATGGTCGGGATGGACTTTGTGGTGGGTTTGCCCAAGTCTCGTGGCTGTACCGTCATTTGGGTAATCACCGATCATTTCTCTAAAATGGTGCATTTGGTGCCGCTTCCACGGCTACCTTCTGAACGGGCCTTGGCAGCGTTGTTTATAAAACATATCTTCCGCCTACACGGTATGCCGGACAAAATTGTCAGTGACCGGGGTCCCCAGTTTGCGTCTCGGTTCTGGAAAGAGCTTTGTCACCTTCTCAGTATCGAGTTAAATCTCTCTTCTGCCTATCATCCCGAGACGAATGGGTTGGTAGAGAGAGCCAACCAGACCTTGGTCACATATCTGCGATATTTTGTCTCAGCTAGGCAGGATGACTCGGCATCTTTGCTATCGTGGGCAGATTTTGCTCTGAACAATTCTGTAGCCGACTCCACTGGACAGACACCTTTCCTCCTTAACTATGGTCAGCATCTGCGGGTACCTGTGCCCATGCCTGTGTCTTCCGCCGATTCCAGGGTGGCAGACTGGGCTATGGAGGCACGGGACATTTGGGACCACACTCAGGATGCTATTCGGGCTTCCAAGGAGAGAATGAGGTCCTCCGCCGATGCACATCGGCGCCCTGCTCCGACCTTTGCTCCTGGCGACTTAGTGTGGCTCTCTGCCCATAACATCAGGCTGCGAGTTGAGTCTTCTAAGTTTGCACCTTGCTACTTGGGTCCTTTCAAGGTTCTCGAACAGGTCAACCCTGTGGTCTACCGTTTAGCACTTCCGCCTCGTCTAGGTATCACCGACACCTTTCATGTGTCCCTTTTGAAGCCCGTGTACATGTCCCGGTTTTCCGAGTCATCTGCTGGGACATCGGGTTAGTCTACGGACGATTACGAGGTGAACGCTATTCTGGGGTACAAGGTGGTATGTGGTAAAAAATGTTATCTGGTGGACGGGAAGGGCTGTGGTCCTGAGGACAGGTCTTGGGAGCCGGCTGAGCTCATTGCTGCCTTCGAGTGTAGCGAGGTCCAAGGAGGGGGGCCTTGGGAGGGGTGTAATGTTAGGGGCCGAGTTCCCGCTTCTGCACAGGGGGAATCTCGGGCCTTTTCTGCTGCGGTCTCCCATTCTTCTTCTGCCGCAGTGGAGCCTGCTCAGCGGAGACGTCGGTCCCAGCGTCTGGCTCAGTCTCACTCTGTGCTTAGGGTTGCTGTTGCTTTTCCAGCTTCGACCTTTAAAGTCAGTGCTGGGCAGCGGCGAGCAGACGCTTTTGGGACTAAGTCCTGCTTTTTCCCTTCTGAGCATGCCCAGGGTAAGATCTCCCGTTGGAGATCGAGGGTCACATGCTCAGATACTGCAGCGGCTCCCATTGGTCCTCCAGGAAGGTCCTGAAGGTGCTGAACTTCTGTGGCAGCTTCCCATTGGTCCTTTTTTGGAAGGTCCTGTTCGTGCTGCAGCTATATAAGCTTTGCATGACCGCACGGCCATGCGCTAGTGTACAATTGAATACGTGTGTTTGTTGATGAGTTCAAGTCATTCCTTAAATATCCCATCCCTAAAGTATGACTGCTCGCATATGGTGTATGGCTGCTATCTAGCGCTCGACTAACTCACAACGTGTTACGCACAATACAGCATCTATTGCTGTGACCGCCAGTGCGGCGCCACATGCCAGGTGAGCGCTTCCTAACCCACGTCTGGGTGATTAGTGGTGTCAGCCTGCACGGCACAGCTCGCACTCTTGTGCTTTATACTATTTCTGTTAGTTACCTATTACACCCAGTTGCGGTGTTGTGCGCAAGTAGTCTGTACGGACTTCAATCCCGAGTCTAGGGACTGAGTTCGGCGACTCCTTGCTTGCGCACTTTTGTGCGGTATTGCGGCCCTGTGAAGTAACAGGGTTCACTTCCACCACCATATAGTGCAGCCATTTACTAGCAGCAGGTTTCTCCTGCACGGTGGACCCTGGTCTGCGAACGCACCTAATATTATTTCACCTTATACTTGGTGCGTTCCGCCAGCCCTAACAGACCCCACATCATTTTTTTATATGCTAATTTTGAGATTATATTTCATTTGTCATCATCTACCTGGCAATTGTTGCTGTGATTCAGTTTAATATATTCTGTTATCCAAATTATTTTTTACCCAATATTATACCAATAAAGGGGATCTGTCTGAAGTGTAAACCTTCCTCAGTTGTCTGTAATTGGATCCAGGTCATAGAAATTGGAATAAAATTATACCTTTATTTCTTCAATCCAATGTCTCATTACAGAAAAATCCACATTTTTCCTAATATGTAAATGAACAGTTAAAATCTATGGGCTGCACACAGATTTCCCCAAGAATATGCTTTATTATTATTATTATACTTTTTTTTATAGCGCCATTTATTCCATGGCGCTTTACATGTGAAAAAGGGGGCAAATATAGACAAATACAATAAACAAGAGCAAAAAACAAGGCACTAACAGGTACAGAAGGAGGGAGGACCCTGCCCGCGAGGGCTGACAGTCAGCAGGGGATGGGTGAGGTTACACTAGGAGAGGGTAGAGCTGGTTGTGCGGCGGTTCAGTAGGTTGAATATCACTGCTGGCTGTAGGCTTGTCGGAAGAGGTGAGTCTTCAGGTTCTTTTTGAGGGTTTCTGTGGTATGCAAGAGTCTGATGTGTTGGGGTAGAGAATTCCAGAGTATGGGGAAGCACAGGAGAAGTCTTGGATGCGGTTGTGGAAAGAAGAGATAAGAGGGGAGTAGAGAAGGAGATCTTAGAGGTTTTGAACTAAAGTCTGTGGACGATAGAAAGACAGTGAAGGGTTTGGCATAGGGGAGAGGCTGGGAAATAGTGGGGAGACAGGTAGATTAGTCGGGAAGCAGAGTGCTAGAGGGGAGGCCAGAGAGTAGGAGGTTGCAGTAGTCAAGGCGGGAGATGATAAGGGTGTGCACTAGTGTTTTTGTGGGTTTGGGATCAAGGAATGCGCGGATCCGCAAGGTATTTTTGAGTTTGAGACGGCAGGAGGAGGCAAGGGCTTGGATATGTGGCTTGAATGAGAGGGCAGAGTCGAGGATCACCCCGAGGCACTGAGCATGCGGAACTGGGGAAAGTGAGCAGCCATTGACATTGATGGATAGGTCAGGTGGAGGGGTAGTGTGAGATGGGGAAGATGATGAATTCTGTTTTGTCCATGTTCAGTTTTAGAAAGCAAGCAGAAAAGAAGGCTGAGATGGCAGACAGTGTGGGATTTTGGTGAGTAAGGAGGTGAGGTCACGTCCGGATAGGTAGATCTGCATGTCATCGGCGTAGAGATGATACTGCAAACCGTGGGATTCTATGAGCTGTCCCTGGCCGAAGGTGTAGATGGAGAAGAGTAGGGGTCCTAGAACTGAGCCTTGAGGAACACCGACAGACAAGTGGTGAGGTGAGAAGGTGGTGTGGGAGAGGGAGACACTGAATGTTCGGTCTGTTAGATATGATGAGATCCAGGATAACGCCAAGTCTGTGATGCCAAGAGATGATAGAATCTGTAGCAGGAGGCAGTGGTCCACAGTGTCAAAGGCAGAAGACTGGTCCAGGAGAAGGAGGACCGAGTAGTGTCGCTTGCTCTTGGCAGTTAGTAGGTAATTGGTGACTTTAGTTAGGGCAGTTTCAGTTGAGTGATGGGGTCGGAAGCCAGATTGTAACCTGTCAAAGAGGGAGCAGGAGGAGAGGTGGGAGGACAGTTCAAGATGGACATGCTGTTCTAGTTGTTTTGAGGCATAAGGGAGAAGAGATACCGGGCGATAGCTAGACACAGAGGATGGGTCAAGGGAGGGGTTTTTGAGGATGGGTGTGATCTTGGCATGTTTGAAGGATGAGGAGAAGACACCAGTTGTGAGTGAGAGGTTGAAGAGATGTGTTAGGGTTAAGATGAAGACTGTGGTGAGGTTAGGGATGAGGTGGAATGGGAGCAGATCAAGCATGCAAGTGGTGAGGTCAGGTGTGATCTTGACAGGAGGGTGGAGAGCTGATCTCTCTGTCATGGTGGAGAAGCTGGTTTTGGAGGAACAGGGTTCAGCAGCTAAGAGTGCCATTGGGCGCTGTTGGCCAAAGCTTTCTCTGATCGTATCGATCTTCTGTTTAAAGAAAGAGGCAAATTCATCAGCAGAAATGAGAGGGGAGGGAGGATGTGCTGGGGGACGGAGTAGCGAATTGAAAGTGTTGAAAAGCTGTTTAGGGCTGTGAGACGGGGGGAAATGAGAGATGAGAAGTAAGATTGTTTTGCGCCTGTGAGCGTGGACTTGAAGCTGGCGAGGGACTGCTTGTATGTGATGAAGTGTTCGGCAGTGTGAGATCTCTTCCATCTCTGCTCATCGACCCTTGAAGCCCATCTCAGTTCTTTGGTCAGGCTGGTCAGCCAGGGCTCTCTGTTGATTGTACCAGTTTTGCTTATGCACGAGGGGGCGGCCGAATAGTGTCGCTGTTATTGTGGTGTTATAAAAAGTGGCAGCAGCATCTGTGTCATGAAGGGCAGATATGTCTGTAAGAGGGAGAAGGGACTCAGAGAGTGATTGTAAATTAAGGTGTTTGAGATTTCTGCGGGGGTAAGTGAGTATATACGTTAAGAACAGGATTTACTAGTGTGAGTCATGTAGATCAGGAAAACAGACAATCAGTCATTACATGTTTCACACGGGTAATGACCCCTTTCAATTAAAGAAACCCTTGGGGATTCTAGGGGAGCTCTATATCCGGCCCATAGATCTTAACAGCTCATTTAGATGTTAAGTAAAATGTGTATTTTTCTGTAATAAGACGTAGGATTGCAGATATAAAGATATCAATTATTCAGCTTCTGATGACCGGATATACCCATATAGACGGCTTATGAAGGTTGATTATACTGACAGTTTCTCTTTACCTATCTAACAGTAAATTGATTATTGCTCTTCTCTAGTCAACAAAGCTACATAAATGTGTATTTTAGTAATTGCAAAGTAAATATACTTACAGGTAGCATTCATTTTTTATTTCACGACTTGATGTTATAAGATGAGCTTTACTGTCAGTTTACAAACCGGTTTGACATGACTTGTCATTTTTGTCATTTTATCATTTTCCAATTGTCGCAAATTATCATCCTGATAGACAACTCCAAATGCCATTTTACCCACTGATATTCTTCACTGTCCCTCTACTTCCATGAACATTTATGCTTCTTACTGTTGGTGATTTCAGCTTTAACATTTATTATCGTTCCGAAATGATGAACATCACTTCCTGAATTACTTTATCACTTTTCAGTAACAGATTAGCGGAATGCATAATTGATGTTTTTCTCGGCCCCATCCTTTGTTCCTGTACACCATGCCATTAGCAAGTATAATGTAAGTCATATTAATTGATTTAAATAATTAACCAGTACACAACATAAGCCTTTCATTCAACATTGAAACTATAATTACAGCAGAACGGCAATGAAAATGTGATAACAAAATGCTACAAATCAGTAAGGCTGGAATCGCACATTAGGGTATGTGCACACGATAAATATTTGCTGCAGACATTTCTGCACCAAAAATGTGTCTCCTGGTAGAAAAACGTTGCATTAAAAACGTGTGTTTTTCATTTGTTTTCCTTTTATGCTTTTTATCCTATTCATTAGAATGGGTGAAAAATGCTGCAACAATGCTGAAAGAATTGACATGCAGTAGATTTGAAACAGCATCAAATCTGCAGGGAAAAAAAAGCAACAACTGCATGAAATTTCAGAAAACACTTTCACTTTGTTGAGACATTAAAATACTGCTTTTTTGCAGAAAAACTCATGTCAAAAACGCTAATTTTGCTACCATGTACGGTGTTATTCCTATCTCTTTAGATTTTACATAGAATAATGCATGAAAACTATTATTTTTAATAACCGACTACATTGATTAGCCATGACACCGCAATCACCTGACTAATGAGGGGTCAACCTGTGCAGAACAGAAGTAAGGGGGCCCATAACCAACTAAAAAATGTTGAATTATTCATTATGATGAGCTATTGGACTACAAAGGCCCATATATTGTCTTTGCACAGGGGCCTTTTTCAGTCAGTGTCCGGCAGTGTGCTTAATGTTGTGTCTGCTGCCTATGTGCCACCGAAACATCTCTGAACTGAAGAAGCACAGTCCCTCAAGACCTATGAAGGTCGGCAGTGGAATAAAAGCAGTTATATTCAATAATTCTCCAGAAACCGTTGCTATTCCAAAAATTGTACGTTATTCAAATTCACATTGTATAGCAAAAGGCAGCTTTATTCACTATTCTGAGTGCAATGATAGAATAGTCCAAAAGAATGACCATAGACAATAAAGTTCTTCAATGTTTCAAAGCTTCATAAATTCCATTAGGAATAAATATGATTAATAGACAGTCATAAGGGACTCTTACTTGTCTTCATAAATAAAAACAGATATAACATAGATAATTGATAATGGAAAAAAGGAAAGATCAAGCGGCACACATAGGTAGACCTGAGGTCTACAGAGATATTGTCAAAAGCCGATAACAGTGAATGTGAACAGGCCAGTGACATTTCATTACAGACACCTTGCAACATTTACTCCATATGGAAGAGGTTAAATTAAAAAACAAAAAAAGAAGCTAATGATAAAAGCATAGTAATAGAAGATCAGACACTTATCCTAGTCAATTGAAAGCATATTACCGTGAAAAACATCATTTTATCATCCCAAGCTGTCTCACTTTTTTTGTTTTTCTAGCTCAATATGAATGACATACTCTGAAATTATAGCATCTGTCTTTTATCCGCACTGTAGGAAATCCACTGAAATTTTTTTTTAGAAAAACATGTCTATGAAGAAGCACATGGCCTTAGTATTTAAACTCTGATCTGGTTTCAGGCTTAGTGTCTGTATTTCAGAAAGCTCAGTTTTCAGCCTCTTTTAATGTCATGCTTTTAGTAAACAAAGCAGAATTTTACAAGGTTGGCTTAGCGTGACTGGTCGTACAAACCGTTGTGGCAGACCTTGCTTGCCGTAGCTATGGGTTCCTAAGAGGGGGTCCATAATTCGGTATACAGATGGGCTTCTCTACATAGATGAAGCAACATTAGCAAAAAAGTAAAGTGAGAGAGTCAAATCAACCTTTTCTCCTACAGAGACTGTATTTTGTAAGCAACAACCCAAAGGGATGCTTTGGGTTGGTGGGATATGATGCCATGAATTTGTACCAAAAAGGGACCTTTTTTTAAAACAAAAGTCTTTCATTTTTGCCGTGAATATATTACAAGCATAGATAGATAACAGATTTAAGAAATACAAGGATCAGTTAACTATGACGATGGTAAACCTAATAACCTGCTAAGGACACAAAAAAGGCAGTGTCACAGAGTCATATTCCCAGTCCTGAGAAGAAAATGAGATGTTATCATAAAAGTTAAAGATGAAAGCTGTCATAATCAGAAAAGGGTCTCAAGCAAAATACAACATTTGACATCTGTCAAGTCAGCAGTCTTCCCCATGATTGTGGAGCCAACAGAAACAGACTAAGGGACCTTTTTAAATGCTTAGGAAGCCTTGGCAGGTGTTTTTTGTGAATTATTCTAATTTACTGAGATAATGACTTTTGGGTTTTCATGGCTGTAAGCCATAGTCATCAACATTAACAGAAATAAACACTTGAAATAGATCACTCTGTTTGTAATGACTCTATATAATATATGGGAGTTTCACTTTAAATTAAATGTGCTTTGAATCTTTTTAAAAATTGGGAATTCTTTTGTGAATTGCTTCATGTGAATCCAGAAAAATACCCAGGCAGTCTACTCAACACCAGAAGTGCCAAAGGTGCTGGATATTCGAGACTGAAGACCGGTTTTGATCAGGGCTGGTCTTCTGGACAGGTAAGAGCCTGGGGGAGGTGAGTATACATTTTTTAAAACTTTTCTTAACCCCATTTATTATGCTCTTTAATCTGTAAAGACCTCAGAGTATAACACATTGGTTACATTTGAGAGGGCTAGAATTTTCAAATTGAATTTTAGGGAATCTATTGAACTTTTACTTTGTTAGGTTTGCTCATTACTACTTACAATACTATTCATGTTTTCTTATAAGTAAAGATCCACATAGTTAGAACACATTAATAAGCCATGCAAAGAGCTAAAGGAAGACAACACAGTCCGTTGTATCAGTCATGCCTATTAGATATTTTCCACCATGTAAGAGCTCTGGGCAGACATTAACCAGATGAGTTATTCATTGGAAACATTTGCAAGCTAATGAAACCTTAGTGTGAAACTGAACCATCAGACTATGTTACCATGAGGACCATTAGCGCAAATTACCGAAATGAGATATCTTTTTAGGTATTGCAGCCTTTTCTGTGCAGAGAAAATGTTCCCACTGCCTCAATACATTTTTTTTCCATATAGATAATTCTAGCCATGTGTGGATTAGTTTCCAGATCAGTATAGAGACCCATAAAATAGAGAAATACGGTGCGGATAATCAGCAGCAAATATCAGTACAGCTGCTGGGGCCACTAAATTGGATGAGTCAGAGCGGAGCCCGAGGTTGTGCTGATTAACAGACCCCTGCATAAAGTGTCTGCCATTTTCACATGGCAACCAGTCAGAGGTAATCATTTCCTACATGTTTTGAACAAAGCAGACGACTCTGACAATAGAATAATCTTCCTTCTCTTTTTATTTTTCTAATAGACATGACTTACAATAAATGTCCTATTTCGTTTCACTGACCTATCCAAATGAAATTCTTTAAAGAAAGAATAAAAATGTAAAGTGTTTTGAAAAGAAAAATAAAGTCTCCCTTCAATTTAAAAGGATTTGAAATATTCTCTGACTAAACTCCTTACAATAGTAAAAAAAAAAATGGCCAGCACTTCCAAACCGAATGATACAAGTGTGAACAAGTGCAAACTGCTGGCTGCATAATAACCAAAGGAATACAGCAGCCTCTGTAGGTGCTAACATGTGTGCAAACATAGAATATATGAAGTTTGGCCTGGATTACTGCTATATAGAATAGATTTCTAAAAATGAAGTTACTTAGCTCATAAATTGACCAATTCTTGAGAGCCCACCAGCTGGGACAAGGCATACCTACCTTTGATGGGACCCTAGCCTAATATTTATCGAACCAGCCTTAGGCTGTTTTTATTTAGTGCTGGATACTACTTGCTCTTTAAATTTGTAGGCTTTCATCCTCATTCTAAGCTTTTGCTCTGTTTTCCCTAGAAGTAGACCCCCCAGTAGGACACTTGGTACATATAATTAACACTATTCTGACACTTAATGCATTGATATGTTCAGTGTTGAGGCCCCATCTCCTCAGACCTGCATGATTCCCAGCAGAAGATGGCTGTGTCACACAGCCATTATATGCCTCTAACAGCAGCACGTGAAGATGAGCTCCACTAACCGCTGTTAACCCCTTAAATCCTACTGTTGACCTGTGACAGCGGCATTTAATGTCTGCAAACTAGGGGGCTTGCAAATGGGTTCAAATGACATCCGGGGTCTGCTGAGGGTCCCTGTGCTTGCAATCATACATGCATACATACGAGCAAAATAACATGCATACTAACAAACTAACACACATACTAACAAACTAATATACATACTAACAAACTAACATACATGCATACATACTAACAAGCTAACATACATACATACAAACTAACATACATACAAACAAACTAACATACATACATACTAACAAAGTAACATACATACTAACAAACTAACATACATACAAACAAATTAAGATGCATACATACTAGCAAACTAGCATACATACTAACAAACTAACATACATACTAACAAACTAACATACATACTAACAAACTAACACACATATATAATAACAAACTAAAATACATACATACATACTAACATACATACTAAAAAACTAACATACATACTAACAAACTAACACACATAATAACAAACTAACATACAAACTAAACCTTTCTCAAGGCGATAGCTGAAACGTGCGTCGGGGGATACAAGGGTGAAGTGCCAATCCACGCCGTGACTTGTTTCCACATTACCTGGTATGTATAGTATTATATACTTAGTATGAAATATGCTTGTCAGCTAATCTTATGGACCTGTGTGTCCAATGCAGGCTTCTTTGAATCCTATGCACAGTCACTTTAATTTTCTGCTATACTAGCCTTGGCTATAATGTGGGCATATATATACTACAGGCACATACCCCCTGTTTCTGTAGGTGCGTGCTGAGTACAGCACGGGGACCACTTCCCTCTGCTCATTTTAAACCTGTAATAAATTGTTAATAAAGTTTGTTTACATATTTATCTGGACTTTATGCTGCTTCTGTATACTAACAAACTAACACATTCTAACAAACTAACACACATACATACTAACAAACTAACATACATACAAACATACTAACATACATACTAACAAACTAACACACATAATAACAAACTAACATACATACAAACAAACAAACATGCATACATACTAACAAACTAACATGCATACTAACAAACTAACACACATACTAACAAACTAACATACATGCAAACATACTAACAAACTAACATACATACATACAAACTAACATACATACAAACAAACTAACATACATACATACTAACAAAGTAACATGCATACTAACAAACTAACTAACATACATACAAACAAACTAAGATGCATACATACTAGCAAACTAGCATACATACTAACAAACTAGCACACATACTAACAAACTAACATACATACTAACAATCTAACATACATACTAACAAACTAACATACATAAAAACAAACTAACATGCATACATGCTAACAAACTAACATACATACTAACAAACTAACAAACAAACTAACAAACTAACATACATACTAACAAACTAACATACATGCATACTAACAAACTAACATACATGCATACTAATAAACTAACATACATACTGACAAACTAACATACATACTAACAAACTAACATAGATACTAACAAACTAACACAGATAATAACAAACTAACATACATACAAACAAACTAACATGCAGACATACTAACAAACTAACATATATACTAACCAACTAACATACATACTAACAAACTAACATACATTCTAACAAACTAACACACATACATACTAACAAACTAACATACATACATACTAACATACATACTAACAAACTAACATACATACTAACAAACTAACACACATAATAACAAACTAACGTACATACAACCAAACTAACATGCATACATACTAACAAACTAACATGCATACATACTAACAAACTAACATACATACTAACAAACTAACAAACATACTAACAAACTAACATACATTCTAACAAACTAACATACATACTAAAATACATACTAACAAACTAACATACATGCATACTAACAAACTATCATACATACTAACAAACTAACATACATACTAACAAACTAACATACATACAAGCAAACTAACATACATACATACTAACAAACTAACATACATACATACTAGCATACATACTAACAAACTAACATACATACTAAAACTAACATACATACTAACAAACTAACATACATACTAACAAACTAACATACATACAAACAAACTAACATGCATACATACTAACAAACTAACATACATACTAACAAACTAACACACATACTAACAAACTAACATACATACTAACAAACTAAAAAACATACATACATACTAACAAACAAACATACATACATACTAACATACATACTAACAAACTAACATACATACATACTAACAAACTAACATACATACATACTAACAAACTAACATACATGCATACATACTAACAAACTAACATGCACACCAACAAACTAACACACATACTAACAAACTAACATACATACTAACAAACTAACATACATTCTAACAATCTATCATACATACACACAAACTAACATGCATACATACTAACAAATTAACACCCATACTAACAAACTAACATACATACTAACAAACTAACATACATTCTAACAAACTAACATACATACAAACAAACTAACATACATACATACTAACAAACTAACATACATACATACATACATACATACATACATACTAACATACATAGTTAGTGAGGCGCACTGTGAGGCGGATACACTTTGAGCAAGGCCTGGTTTCAAGGAGGGCAGCAAAGAAGCCACTTCTCTCCAGAAAAAACATCAGGGACCGACTGATATTCTGCAAAAGGTACAGGGAGTGGACTGCTGTGGACTGGGGCAAAGTCATTTTCACTGATGAATCCCCTTTTCGATTGTTTGGGACATCTGGAAAACAGCTTATTCGGGGAAGAAAAGGTGAGCGCTACCACCAGTCTTGTCTCATGCCAACTGTAAAGCATCCTGAAACCATTCATGTGTGGGGTTGCTTCTCAGCCAAGGGAATCGGCTCACTCACAGTCTTGCCTAAAAACACAGCCATGAATAAAGAATGGTACCAGAATGTCCTCCAAGAGCAACTTCTCCCAACCGTCCAAGAGCAGTTTGGCGCCCAACAATGCCTTTTCCAGCATGATGGAGCACCTTGCCATAAAGCAAAGGTGATAACTAAATGGCTCATGGAACAAAACATAGCGATTTTGGGTCCATGGCCTGGAAGCTCCCCAGATCTTAATCCCATTGAGAACTTGTGGTCAATCATCAAGAGACGGGTGGACAAACAAAAACCAACAAATTCTGGCAAAATGCAAGCATTGATTATGCATGAATGGACTGCTATCAGTCAGGATTTGGTCCAGAAGTTGATTGAGAGCATGCCAGGGAGAATTGCAGAGGTCTTGAAGAAGAAGGGTCAACACTGCAAATATTGACTTGCTGCATTAACTCATTCTAACTGTCAATATAACCTATTGGTACTCATAATATGATTGCAATTATATTTCTGTATGTGATATAAACATCAGACAAACACTAATAAAAACCAGAGGGCAGCAGATCATGTGAAAATATAATTTTGGTGTCATTCTCAAAACTTTTGGCCATGACTGTACATACTAACATACATACTAACAAACTAACATACATACTAACAAACTAACATACATACATACATACTAATAAAACTAACATACATACTAACAAAATATCATACATAAAAACAAACTAACATTCATACATACTATCAAACTAACATACATACTGACAAACTAACACACATACTAACAAACTAACATACATACTAACAAACTAACATACATACATACATACTAACAAACTAAGATACATACTAACAAACTAACATACATACATACATACTAACAAACTAAGATACATACTAACAAACTAACATCCATACATACATACATACTAGCAGACATACTAACAAACTAAAATACATACTAACAAACTAACATACATACTAACAAACTAACATACATACTAAAAAACTAACATATATACAAACAAATTAACCTACATACATACTAACAAACTAACATACATACTAACAAACTAACATACATACTAACAAATCAACATACATACTAACAAACTAACGTACATGCTAACAAACTAACATACATACTAACAAACAAACATATATACAAACAAACTAACATACATACCTACTAATTAACTAACATACATACTAACAAACTAACATACATACTAACAAACTAACATACATACTAACAAACTAACATACATACATACTAACATACATACTAACCAACTAACACATATACAAACAAACTAACATACATACATACTAACAAACTAACATACATACTAATGAACTAACATACATACTAACAAACTAACATACATACTAACAAACTAACATACATACATACTAACATACATACTAACATACATACTAACCAACTAACACATATACAAACAAACTAACATACATACATACTAACAAACTAACATACATACTAACAAACTAACATACATACTAACAAACTAACATACATACTAACAAACTAACATACAAACATACTAACAAACTAACATACATACTAACAAACTAACATAAATACAAACAAACTAACACACATACATACTAACAAACATACATACTAACAAACTAACATACATACATACATACATACTAACAAACTAACATACATGCTAACAAACTAACATACATACTAACATACATACTAACAAACTAACAAACATACAAACAAATTAACATACATACATACATACTAACAAACTAACATACATTCTAACAAACTAACATAAATACTAACAAACTAGCATCAATACTAACAAACTAACATACATACTAACAAATTAACATACATACATACATACTAACAAACTAACATGCATACTAACCAACTAACATACATATTAACAAACTAACATACAAAAAAACTAACATACATACTAACAAACTAACATACATACTAACAAACTAACATGCATACATACTAACATACATACTAACCAACTAACACATATACAAACAAACTAACATACATACATACTAACAAACTAACATACATACTAACAAACTAACATACATACTAACAAACTAACATACAAACATACTAACAAACTAACATGCATACTAACAAACTAACATAAATACAAACAAACTAACACACATACATACTAACAAACATACATACTAACAAACTAACATACATACATACATACTAACAAACTAACATACATGCTAACAAACTAACATACATACTAACATACATACTAACAAACTAACAAACATACAAACAAATTAACATACATACATACTAACAAACTAACATACATTCTAACAAACTAACATAAATACTAACTAGCATCAATACTAACAAACTAACATACATACTAACAAATTAACATACATACATACATACTAACAAACTAACATGCATAATAACCAACTAACATACATATTAACAAACTAACATACAAAAAAACTAACATACATACTAAAAAACTAACATACATACTAACAAACTAACATACATACTAACAAAGTAACATACATACATACTAACAAACTAACATACATACTAACAAACTAACATACATACTAACAAACTAACATACAAACATACTAACAAACTAACATACATACTAACAAACTAACATAAATACTAACAAACTAGCATCAATACTAACAAACTAACATACATACTAACAAATTAACATACATACATACATACTAACAAACTAACATGCATACTAACCAACTAACATACATACTAACAAACTAACATACATACTAACAAACTAACATACAAACATACTAACAAACTAACATACATTCTAACAAACTAACATAAATACTAACAAACTAGCATCAATACTAACAAACTAACATACATACTAACAAATTAACAGACATACATACATACTAACAAACTAACATGCATACTAACCAACTAACATACATATTAACAAACTAACATACAAAAAAACTAACATACATACTAACAAACTAACATACATACTAACAAACTAACATACATACATACTAACATACATACTAACCAACTAACACATATACAAACAAACTAACATACATACATACTAACAAACTAACATACATACTAACAAACTAACATAAATACAAACAAACTAACACACATACATACTAACAAACATACATACTAACAAACTAACATACATACATACATACTAACAAACTAACATACATGCTAACAAACTAACATACATACTAACAAACTAACAAACATACAAACAAATTAACATACATACATACTAACAAACTAACATACATTCTAACAAACTAACATAAATACTAACTAGCATCAATACTAACAAACTAACATACATACTAACAAATTAACATACATACATACATACTAACAAACTAACATGCATAATAACCAACTAACATACATATTAACAAACTAACATACAAAAAAACTAACATACATACTAAAAAACTAACATACATACTAACAAACTAACATACATACTAACAAACTAACATACATACATACTAACAAACTAACATACATACTAACAAACTAACATAAATACAAACAAACTAACACACATACATACTAACAAACATACATACTAACAAACTAACATAAATACATACATACATACTAACAAACTAACATACATGCTAACAAACTAACATACATACTAACATACATACTAACAAACTAACAAACGTACAAACAAATTAACATACATACATACATACTAACAAACTAACATACATTCTAACAAACTAACATAAATACTAACAAACTAGCATCAATACTAACAAACTAACATACATACTAACAAATTAACATACATACATACATACTAACAAACTAACATGCATACTAACCAACTAACATACATATTAACAAACTAACATACAAAAAAACTAACATACATACTAACAAACTAACATACATACTAACATACATACTAACAAACTAACAAACATACAAACAAATTAACATACATACATACTAACAAACTAACATACATTCTAACAAACTAACATAAATACTAACTAGCATCAATACTAACAAACTAACATACATACTAACAAATTAACATACATACATACATACTAACAAACTAACATGCATAATAACCAACTAACATACATATTAACAAACTAACATACAAAAAAACTAACATACATACTAAAAAACTAACATACATACTAACAAACTAACATACATACTAACAAACTAACATACATACATACTAACAAACTAACATACATACTAACAAACTAACATACATACTAACAAACTAACATACAAACATACTAACAAACTAACATACATACTAACAAACTAACATAAATACAAACAAACTAACACACATACATACTAACAAACATACATACTAACAAACTAACATAAATACATACATACATACTAACAAACTAACATACATGCTAACAAACTAACATACATACTAACATACATACTAACAAACTAACAAACGTACAAACAAATTAACATACATACATACATACTAACAAACTAACATACATTCTAACAAACTAACATAAATACTAACAAACTAGCATCAATACTAACAAACTAACATACATACTAACAAATTAACATACATACATACATACTAACAAACTAACATGCATACTAACCAACTAACATACATATTAACAAACTAACATACAAAAAAACTAACATACATACTAACAAACTAACATACATACTAACAAACTAACATACATATATAAGGGGGATGTCTGTATATAAAGGGTATGTCTGTATATAAGGTGATGTTTGTATATAGGGGATGCCTGTATATAAGGGGGATGTCTGTATATAGGGGGATATCTGTATATAAGGGGGATGTCTGTATGTAAGGGGATGTCTGTATATAAGGGGGATGTCTGTATATAGGGGATGTCTGTATATAAGGGGATGTCTGTATATAAGGGGAATGTCTGTATGTAAGGGGGATGTCTGTATATGAGGGGATGTCTGTATATGGGATGTCTGTATATAAGGGGATGTCTGTATTTTAGGGGGGTGTTTGTATGTAAGAAGGGATGTCTGTATATAGGGGATGTCTGTATATAAGGGGGATGTCTGTATATAGTGGGATGTCTGTATATAAGGGGGATGTATGTATATAGGGGGATGTCTGTATATATAGGGAATGTCTGTATATAAGGGGGATGTCTGTATATAAAGGATGTCTGTATATAAGGGGGATGTCTTTATATAGGGGGATGTCTGTATATAAGGGGGATGTCTGTTTATAGGGGGATGTCTGTATATAAGTGGGATGTTTGTATATAGGGGATGTCTGTATATAAGAGGGATGTCTGTATATAAGGGTGATTTCTATATATAGGGGATGTCTCTATATAAGGGGGATGTCTGTATATAGGGGATGTCTGTATATAAGGGGGATGTCTGTATGTAGGAAGATGTCTGTATATAAGGGGGATGTCTGTATATAGGGGATGTCTGTATATAATGGGGATGTCTGTATATAACGGGGATGTCTGTATATAGGGGGATGTCTGTATATAAGGGGGATGCCTGTATATAGGGGGATGTCTGTATATAAGTGAGATGTCTGTATATAGGGGGATATCTGTATATAAGATGGATGTCTGTATATAGGGGGATGTCTGTATGTAAGGGAGATATCTGTATATAAGGGGGATGTCTGTATATAGGGGATGTCTGTATATAGGTGATTGTCTGTATATAAGGTGGATGTCTGTATATAGGGGGATGTCTGTATATAAGGGGGATGTCTATATATGGGGATGTCTGTATATAAGGGGGATGTCTGTATATAAGGGGTATGTCTGTATATAGTTTGTTAGTATGTATGTATGTTAGTTTGTTTGTATGTATGTTAGTTTGTTAGTATGTGTTGTGAATTCTGTTCTTGGGCTCCCTCCGGTGGTTATAAGTGGTAGCGCTGCTGTCTGTCCTTCACAGCAGTTATCAGGTGTGTCCACTCTGGACTGGGCTATTTAGTCTGGCCTCACCCTTAGGTCAGTGCCAGTTGTCTATTGTATTCTGGAGGATTCACATCCCTTCATGGTTTCTCCTGCTTCCTGGTCTTTTCACCAAGATAAGTTCTGCTGGTTTGCAGCCCACATGTTGTGGGCCTCATTGTTCAGTGCATTTCATGTTTTTTCTTGTCCAGCTTAATCTGTTTAAGGATTTATGCAGTCAAGCTGGAATCTCTGGAGAGGCAGATATACCCTCCATATCTTTAGTTAGATGTGGAGATTTTTGTATTTTCTGTGGTGGATATTTCCTAGTATTTTAATACTGACCGCATAGTTCTCTGTCCTATCTTTCCTATTTAGCTAGATTGGCCTCCTTTGCTAAATCCTGTTTTCAGCCTGTGTATGTTTTTTCCTCTCCTCTCACAGTCAATATTTGTGGGGGGCTGCCTATCCTTTGGGAATTTTCTCTGAGGCGAGATAGTTTTCCCTTTTCTATCTATAGGGTTAATTAGTCCTCCGGCTGTGTCGAGGTGTCTAGGATCAGTAGGTACATCTCACGGCTACTTCTAGTTGCGGTGTTAAGTTCAGGGTCCGCGGTCAGTATAGATACCACCTTCTCCAGAGTACGTCTAATGCTGCTCCTGGGCCACCAGATCATAACAGTACAACTGGCCAACAATGAGTTAACCGCATCTCAGAAGAAGGGAAAGAAAGTGCTGAGCCATTTTTTTTTTCTGTACTCTGTTGTGTTTTTTTTCCCTCTTTACATCTGGGTGGTTCAGGAGTTTGGCGCTGACATGGATGTTCAGGGACTTGCTTCTCGTGTGGATCAACTTGCTGCTAGAGTACAGGGTATTTCTGATTATATCGTTCAGACTCCAGCTTTAGAGCCTAGAATTCCAACTCCTGATCTGTTTTTTGGGGACAGGTCTAAATTTCTGAGCTATAAAAATAACTGTAAACTGTTTTTTGCTCTGAAGCCCCGTTCCTCTGGTGATCCCATCCAGCAGGTTAAAATTGTTATATCTCTGCTGCGTGGTGACCCTCAGGATTGGGCATTTGCCCTGGAACCTGGGAATCTGGCGTTGCTTAATGTAGACACCTTTTTTCAGGTGCTTGGGTTATTGTATGATGAACCTAACTCTGTAGAGCATGCTGAGAAAACCTTGTTGGCCCTGTGTCAGGATCAAGAAGCGGCAGAATCATATTGCCAGAAATTTAGAAAATGGTCTGTGTTGACTAAATGGAATGAGGATGCTTTGGCGGCAATTTTCAGAAAGGGTCTTTCTGAATCCGTTAAAGATGTTATGGTGGGGTTCCCCACGCCTGCTGGTTTGAGTGATTCTATGTCTCTGGCTATTCAAATTGATCAGCGCTTGCGTGAGCGCAGAGTTGTGCACACTATGGCGTTGTCTTCCGAGCGGAGTCCTGAGCCTATGCAATGTGATAGGATTGTGTCTAGAGCTGAACGACAAGGATTCAGACATCAGAATGGGTTGTGTTTTTACTGCGTCGATTCTGCTCATGTTATTTCTGATTGTCCTAAGCGTGTCAAGAGGATCGCTAGTTCTGTTACCATCAGTACTGTACAACCTAAATTTCTGTTATCTGTGACCCTGATCTGCTCATTATCATCATTTTCTGTCATGGCATTTGTGGATTCAGGCGTCGCTTTAAATTTAATGGACTTAGAATTTGCCAGACGTTGTGGGTTTCCCTTACAGCCTTTGCAGAGTCCTATCCCTTTGAGGGGTATTGATGCTACACCATTGGCTAAAAATAAACCTCAGTTTTGGACACAGTTAACCATGAGCATGGCGCCAGCCCATCAGGAAGATTGTCGTTTTCTGGTGTTGCATAATCTGCATGATGTTATTGTGCTGGGGTTTCCATGGTTACAGGTGCATAATCCGGTGTTGGATTGGAAATCTATGTCTGTGACTAGTTGGGGTTGTCAGGGGGTTCATGATGACGTTTCTTTGATGTCAATTTCCTCCTCCCCCTCTTCTGAAGTTCCTGAGTTTTTGTCAGATTTCCAGGATGTTTTTGATGAGCCCAAGTCCAGTTCCCTTCCACCGCATAGGGACTGTGATTGTGCTATTGACTTGATTCCAGGCTGTAAGTTCCCTAAGGGCCGACTTTTCAACCTGTCTGTGCCAGAACATGCCGCCATGCGGAGTTATGTTAAGGAGTCTTTGGAGAAGGGGCATATTCGGCCATCTTCTTCTCCATTGGGAGCAGGTTTCTTTTTTGTTGCCAAGAAGGATGGCTCCTTGAGACCCTGTATTGATTATCGCCTCTTGAATAAGATCACGGTCAAATTCCAATACCCTTTGCCTTTGCTCTCTGATTTGTTTGCCAGGATTAAGGGTGCTAGTTGGTTTACTAAGATTGACCTTCGAGGGGCATATAATCTTGTTCGTATTAAGCAGGGCGACGAATGGAAAACTGCGTTCAATACGCCCGAGGGCCATTTTGAATATCTTGTGATGCCATTCGGACTCTCTAATGCTCCATCTGTGTTTCAGTCCTTCATGCATGATATTTTTCGGAATTATCTTGATAAATTCATGATTGTATATTTGGATGATATTTTGATTTTTTCGGATGATTGGGAGTCTCATGTGAAACAAGTCAGGATGGTATTTCAGATCCTTCGTGATAATGCCTTGTTTGTGAAGGGGTCTAAGTGCCTCTTTGGAGTACAGAAGGTTTCTTTTTTGGGCTTCATTTTTTCTCCCTCATCTATAGAAATGGATCCGGTTAAGGTTCAGGCCATTCATGATTGGATCCAGCCCACATCCGTAAAGAGCCTTCAGAAGTTTTTGGGCTTTGCTAATTTTTATCGCCGTTTCATTGCCAACTTCTCCAGTGTGGTTAAACCCCGGCCCTGACCAATTTGACGAAGAAAGGCGCAGATGTGATGAATTGGTCCTCTGCGGCCGTTTCTGCCTTTCAGGAGCTTAACCCCTTCACCCCCAAGGGTGGTTTGCACGTTATGGACCGGGCCAATTTTGACAATTCTGACCACTGTCCATTTATGAGGTTATAACTCTGGAATGCTTCAACGGATCCTGGTGATTCTGACACTCTTTTCTCGAGACATATTGTTCGTCATGATAGTGGTAAAATTTCTTTGATATTACCTGCATTTATTTGTGAAAAAAATGGAAATTTGGTGAAAATTTTGAAAATTTCGCAATTTTCCAAATTTGACTTTTTATGCAATTAAATCACAGTGATATGTCACACAAAATACTTAATAAGTAACATTTCCCACATGTCTACTTTACAACAGCATCATTTTGGAACCAAAATTTTTTTTTGTTAGGGAGTTATAAGGGTTAAAAGTTGACCAGCAATTTCTCATTTTTACAACACCATTTTTTTTTAGGGACCACATCTCATTTGAAGTCATTTTGAGGGGTCTATATGATAGAAAATACCCAAGTATGACACCATTCTAAAAACTGCACCCCTCAAGGTGCTCAAAACCACATTCAAAAAGTTTATTAACCCTTCAGGTGTTTCACAGGAATTTTTGGAATGTTTAAATAAAAATGAACATTTAACTTTTTTTCACACAAAATTTAATTCAGCTCCAATTTGTTTTATTTTACCAAGGGTAACAGGAGAAAATGGACCCCAAAAGATGTTATAAAATTTGTCCTGAGTACGCTGATACACCATATGTGGGGGTAAACCCCTGTTTGGGCGCATGACAGAGCTCGGAAGCGAAGGAGCGCCATTTGACTTTTCAATGCAAAATTGACTGGAATTGAGATGGGACGCCATGTTGCGTTTGGAGAGCCACTGATGTGCCTAAACATTGAAACCCCCCACAAGTGACACCATTTTGGAAAGTAGACCCCCTAAGGAACTTATCTAGAGGTGTGGTGAGCACTTTGACCCACCAAGTGCTTCACAGAAGTTTATAATGCAGAACCGTAAAAATAAAAAATCATATTTTTTCACAAAAATGATTTTTCGCCCCCAATTTTTTATTTTTCCAAGGGTAAGAGAAGAAATTGGACCGCAAAAGTTGTTGTACAATTTGTCCTAAGTACGCGGATACCCCATATGTGGGGGTAAACCACTGTTTGGGCGCATGGGAGAGCTCGGAAGGGAAGGAGCGCCGTTTGACTTTTCACTGCAAAATTGACAGGAATTGAGATGGGACGCCATGTTGCGTTTGGAGAGCCACTGATGTGCCTAAACATTGAAACCCCCCACAAGTGACACCATTTTGGAAAGTAGACCCCCTAAGGAACTTATCTAGATGTGTAGTGAGCACTTTGACCCACCAAGTGCTTCACAGGAGTTTATAATGTAGGACCGTAAAAAATAAAAAATCATATTTTTTCACAAAAATGATCTTTTCGCCCCCAATTTTTTATTTTCCCAAGGGTAAGAGAAGAAATTGGACACCAAAAGTTGTTGTGCAATTTGTCCTGAGTACGCTGATACCCCATATGTGGGGGTAAACCACTGTTTGGGCGCATGGGAGAGCTCGGAAGGGAAGGAGCGCCGTTTGACTTTTCACTGCAAAATTGACAGGAATTGAGATGGGACGCCATGTTGCGTTTGGAGAGCCACTGATGTGCCTAAACATTGAAACCCCCCACAAGTGACACCATTTTGGAAAGTAGACCCCCTAAGGAACTTATCTAGATGTGTAGTGAGCACTTTGACCCACCAAGTGCTTCACAGGAGTTTATAATGTAGGACCGTAAAAAATAAAAAATCATATTTTTTCACAAAAATGATCTTTTCGCCCCCAATTTTTTATTTTCCCAAGGGTAAGAGAAGAAATTGGACACCAAAAGTTGTTGTGCAATTTGTCCTGAGTACGCTGATACCCCATATGTGGGGGTAAACCACTGTTTGGGCGCATGGGAGAGCTCGGAAGGGAAGGAGTGCCGTTTGACTTTTCACTGCAAAATTGACAGGAATTGAGATGGGACGCCATGTTGCGTTTGGAGAGCCACTGATGTGCCTAAACATTGAAACCCCCCACAAGTGACACCATTTTGGAAAGTAGACCCCCTAAGGAACTTATCTAGATGTGTGGTGAGCACTTTGACCCACCAAGTGCTTCACAGAAGTTTATAATGCAGAGCCGTAAAAATAAAACAAAAATTTTTTCCCACAAAAATTATATTTTAGCCCCCAGTTTTGTATTTTTCCAAGGGTAACAGGAGAAATTAGACCCTATATATTGTTGTCCAATTTGTCCTGAGTACGCTGATACCTGATATCTGGGGGGAAACCACCGTTTGCGCGCATGGCAGAGCTCGGAAGGGAAGGAGCATCATTTGCAATGCAGACTTAGATGGATTGGTCTGCAGGCGTCACATTGCGTTTGCAGAGCCCCTAATGTACCTAAACAGTAGAAACCCCCCACAAGTGACCCAATATTGGAAACTAGACCCCCCACGGAACTTATCTAGTTGTGTTGTGAGAACTTTGAACCCCCAAGTGTTTCACTACAGTTTATAACGCAGAGCCGTGAAAATAAAAAAATTAAAAATTTCCCCCCAAAATTATTTTTTAGCCCCCAGTTTTGTATTTTCCCAATAGTAACAGGAGAAATTGGACCCCAAAAAGTTGTTGTCCAATTTGTCTTGAGTACGCTGATACCCCATATGTGGGGGGGAAACCACCGTTTGGGCGCATGGGAGGGCTCGGAAGGGAAGGAGCACCATTTGGAATGCAGACTTAGATGGAATGGTCTGCAGGCGTCACATTGCGTTTGCAGAGCCCCTAATGCACCTAAACAGTAGAAACCCCCCACAAGTGACACCATTTTGGAAAGTAAACCCCCTAAAGAACACATCTAGATGTGTTGTGAGAGCTTTGAACCCCCTAGTGTTTCACTACAGTTTATAACGCAGAGCCATGCAAATAAAAAATATATTTTTTTTCCACAAAAATTATTTTTTAGCCCCTAGTTTTGTATTTTCCCAAGGGTAACAGGAGAAATTGGACCCCAAAAGTTGTTCTCCAATGTGTTCCGAGTACGCTGATACCCCATATGTTGGGGTAAACCCCTGTTTGGGCGCACAGGAGAGCTTGGAAGGGATGGAGCACTGTTTTACTTTTTCAACGCAGAATTGGCTGGAATTGAAATGGGACACCATGTCACGTTTGGAGAGCCCCTGATGTGCCTAAACAGTGGAAACCCCCCAATTATAACTGAAACCCTAATCCACACACACCCCTAAACCTAATCCCAACGGTAACCCTAACCACACCTCTAACCCAGACACACCCCTAACCCTAATCCCAACCCTATTCCCAACCGTAAATGTAATCCAAACCCTAACCCTAACTTTAGCCCCAACCCTAACCCTAACTTTAGCCCCAACCCTAAATGTAGCCCTAACCCTAGCCCTAGCCCTAACCCTAGCCCTAACCCTAGCCCTAACCCTAGCCCTAACCCTAGCCCTAACCCTAGCTCTAACCCTAGCCCTAATGGGAAAATAGAAATAAATAAATGTTTTAATTTTTTTTAATTTTTCCCTAACTAAGGCTACGTTCACATTAGCGTTCTGCGCCGCAGCGTCGGGCGCCGCAGCGTCGCCGCATGTGTCATGCGCCCCTATATTTAACATGGGGGCGCATGGACATGCGTTGCACTTGCGTTTTGCGACGCATGCATCACTGTGGTGCACGCATCATGGCGCAGAGGACGCAGCAAGTTGCATTTTTTGTGCGTCCAAAATCAAGCAAAAAAAGGACGCATGCGTCGCAAAACGCAGCGTTGTGCATGCGGTGTTCCTGCGTTGTGCGTTGCGTCGCCGACGCTGCGGCGCACAACGCTGCGGCGCACAACGCAAATGTGAACGTAGCCTAAGCGGGTGATGAAGGGGGGTTTGATTTACTTTTATAGCGGGTTATTTAGCGGATTTTTATGATTGGCAGCCGTCACACACTGAAAGACGCTTTTTATTGCAAAAAATATTTTTTGCGTTACCACATTTTGAGAGCTATAATTTTTCCATATTTGAGTCCACAGAGTCATGTGAGGTCTTGTTTTTTGCGGGACGAGTTGACGTTTTTATTGGTAACATGTTCGGGCACGGGAGATTTTTTGATCGCTTTTTATTCCGATTTTTGTGAGGCAGAATGACCAAAAACCAGCTATTCATTAATTTCTTTTGGGGGAGGCGTTTATACCGTTCCGCGTTTGGTAAAATGGATAAAGCAGTTTTATTCTTCGGGTCAGTACGATTACAGCGATATCTCATTTAAGTCATTTTTTTATGTTTTGGCGCTTTTATACGATAAAAGCTATTTTATAGAAAAAATAATTATTTTGGCATCGCTTTATTCTGAAGACTATAACTTTTTTATTTTTTCGCTGATGATAGTGTATGGCACCTCGTTTTTTTGCGGGACAAGATGACGTTTTCAGCGGTACCATGGTTATTTATATCTGTCTTTTTGATCGCGTGTTATTGCACTTTTTGATTGGCGGTATTTTTTTTTTTTTACGGTGTTCACTGAAGGGGTTAACTAGTGATATAGTTTTATAGGTGGGGTCGTTACGGACGCGGCGATACTAAATATGTGTACTTTTATTGTTTGATTTTTTTTTTATTTAGATAAAGAAATGTATTTATGGGAATAATTTTTTTTTTTTTTTATTTATTTAGGAATTTTTTTTTTATTTTTTTTTTTTACACATGTGGACATTTTTTTTTTTACTTTTTTACTTTGTCCCAGGGGGGGACATCACAGATCGGTGATTTGACAGTGTGCACAGCACTCTGTCATATCACCGATCTCACTGACAGGGCTGCAGGCTTACCAGCGTCTGCACTGAGCAGACACTCGGTAAGCCACCTCCTTCCCTGCAGGACCCGGATGCCGCGGCCATCTTGGATCCGGGACCTGCAGCGAGGAAGGAGGTAGGAGACCCTCGGAGCAACGCGATCACATCGCGTTGCTCCGGGGGTCTCAGGGAAGCCCGCAGGGAGCCCCCTCCCTGCGCGATGCTTCCCTATACCGCCGGGGGTTAATGTGCCGGGGGCGGTCCGTGACCGCTCCTGGCACATAGTGCCGGATGTCAGCTGCGATAGTCAGCTGACACCCGGCCGCGATCGGCCGCGCTCCCCCCGTGAGCGCGGCCGATCGTGCTGGACGTACTATTCCGTCCTTGGGAAGTAGGGCCCACCCCACATGGACGGAATAGTACGTCCAATGACAGAAAGGGGTTAAACGCCGATTTACTTCTGCCCCTGTGTTGCGTCAGCCGGATGTTTCTCTTCCTTTTCAGGTTGAGGTTGATGCTTCTGAGATTGGGGCAGGGGCCGTTTTGTCTCAGAGGAATTCTGATGGTTCCTTGATGAAACCGTGTGCCTTCTTCTCTCGAAAATTTTCGCCTGCGGAAGGCAATTATGATGTCGGTAATCGTGAGTTGTTGGCTATGAAGTGGGCATTTGAGGAGTGGCGACATTGGCTTGAGGGGGCTAAACATCGTATTGTGGTCTTGACCGATCATAAGAATCTGATTTACCTCAAGTCTGCCAAAAGACTGAATCCTAGACAGGCCCCATGGTCCCTGTTTTTCTCCAGTTTTGATTTTGTTGTCTCGTATCTTCCGGGTTCTAAGAATGTTAAGGCTGATGCAATCTCTAGGAGTTTTTTGCCTGATTCCCCTGGGGTCCTTGAGCCGGTCGGCATTCTGAAGGAGGGGGTGATTCTTTCTGCCATCTCCCCTGATTTACGATGGGTTCTTCAGGAATTTCAGGCTGATAAACCTGACCGCTGTCCAGTGGGGAAACTGTTTGTTCCTGATAGATGGACTAGCAAAGTGATTTCTGAGGTTCACTGTTCTGTGTTGGCTGGCCATCCTGGGATTTTTGGTACCAGAGATTTGGTTAGTAGGTCCTTTTGGTGGCCTTCTTTGTCACGGGATGTGCGCTCCTTTGTGCAGTCCTGTGGGACTTGTGCGTGGGCCAAACCTTGCTGCTCACGCGCTAGTGGGTTGCTTTTGCCTTTTGCCGGTCCCTGAGAGGCCTTGGACGCATATTTCTATGGATTTTATTTCAGATCTTCCGGTTTCCCAGAGGATGTTGGTTATCTGGGTGGTTTGTGACCGGTTTTCTAAGATGGTTCATTTGGTACCTTTGCCTAAATTACCTTCCTCTTCTGAGTTGGTTCCGTTGTTTTTTCAGCATGTGGTTCGTTTGCATGGCACTCCAGAGAATATTGTGTCCGATAGAGGTTCCCAGTTTGTTTCCAGGTTTTGGCGGGCCTTTTGTGCTAGGCTGGGCATTGATTTGTCTTTTTCTTCCGCATTTCATCCTCAGACAAATGGCCAAACCGAGCGAACTAACCAGACTTTGGAAACTTATTTGAGATGCTTTGTGTCTGCCGATCAGGATGATTGGGTGGCTTTCTTGCCATTGGCCGAGTTTGCCCTTAATAATCGGGCTAGTTCTGCTACATTGGTTTCACCTTTTTTTTGTAATTCTGGGTTTCATCCTCGTTTTTCTTCAGGGCAGGTTGAGTCTTCTGATTGTCCTGGGGTGGACTCTGTGGTTGACAAGTTGCAGCAAATTTGGGCTCATGTTATGGACAATTTGGTCTTGTCTCAGGAGGAGGCTCAGCGTTTTGCTAACCGTTGGCGGCGTGTGGGTTCCCGGCTTCGGGTTGGGGATTTGGTCTGGTTGTCTTCCCATCATGTTCCTATGAAGGTTTCTTCCACTAAGTTCAAGCCTCGGTTTATTGGTCCTTATAGGATTTCTGAGATTATCAATCCAGTGTCTTTTTGTTTGGCCCTTCCAGCCTCTTTTTCCATCCACAATGTTTTTCATAGATCTTTGTTGCGGAAATATGTGGTACCCGTCGTTCCCTCTGTTGATCCTCCTGCCCCGGTGTTGATTGATGGGGAGTTGGAGTATGTTGTTGAGAAGATCTTGGATTCTAGTTTTTCAAGGCGGAGGCTTCAGTATCTTGTTAAGTGGAAGGGTTATGGCCAGGAGGATAATTCTTGGGTTGTTGCCTCTGATGTTCATGCTGACGATTTGGTTCGTGCCTTCCATTTGGCTCGTCCTGATTGGCCTGGGGGCTCTGGTGTGGGTTCGGTGACCCCTCCTCAAGGGGGGGGGGTACTGTTGTGAATTCTGTTCTTGGGCTCCCTCTGGTGGTTATAAGTGGTAGCGCTGCTGTCTGTCCTTCACAGCAGTTATCAGGTGTGTCCACTCTGGACTGGGCTATTTAGTCTGGCCTCACCCTTTGGTCAGTTCCAGTTGTCCATTGTATTCTGGAGGATTCACATCCCTTCATGGTTTCTCCTGCTTCCTGGTCTTTTCACCAAGATAAGTTCTGCTGGTTTGCAGCCCACATGTTGTGGGCCTCATTGTTCAGTGCATTTCATGTTTTTTCTTGTCCAGCTTAATCTGTGTAAGGATTTATGCAGTCAAGCTGGAATCTCTGGAGAGGCAGATATACCCTCCATATCTTTAGTTAGATGTGGAGATTTTTGTATTTTCTGTGGTGGATATTTCCTAGTATTTTAATACTGACCGCATAGTTCTCTGTCCTATCTTTCATATTTAGCTAGATTGGCCTCCTTTGCTAAATCCTGTTTTCAGCCTGTGTATGTTTTTTCCTCTCCTCTCACAGTCAATATTTGTGGGGGGCTGCCTATCCTTTGGGAATTTTCTCTGAGGCGAGATAGTTTTCCCTTTTCTATCTATAGGGTTAATTAGTCCTCCGGCTGTGTCGAGGTGTCTAGGATCAATAGGTACATCCCACGGCTACTTCTAGTTGCGGTGTTAAGTTCAGGGTCCATGGTCAGTATAGATACCACCTTCTCCAGAGTATGTCCAATGCTGCTCCTGGGCCAAAAGATCATAACAAGTATGTATGTTAGTTTGTTAGTATGTATGTATGTTTGTTAGTTTGTTAGTATGTATGTATGTTAGTTTGTTAGTATGTATGTTAGTTTGTTAGTATGTAGTTATTGTATGTGTCAGTTCGTTGGTATGTGTGTATGTTAGTTTGTTAGTATGTATGTTAGTTAGTATGTATGTTAGTTTGTTAGTATGTATGTTAGTTTGTTAGTATGTATGTATGTATGTTAGTTTGTTAGTATGTATGTATGTTAGTTTGTTTTTATGTATGCTAGTTTGTTAGTATGTATGTCAGTATATATGTATGTATGTTAGTTTGTTAGTATGTATGTATGTTAGTTTGTTAGTATGTATGTATGTTAGTTTGTTAGTATGTATGCTAGTTTGTTAGTGTGGAGAAATGGGGTCAGTGGGTGCTCTCGTCAGCTGGCCCGGCTTTCTTTAGCAAGACTGCATGGACCACGGCTCATACCATTGAACGCCCGCTCTATCTCACAGTGGGCAAGACACTACACAGACAACACAGGGTTAAGGTAAAGCAGTGTGGCAATACTTTATTGAACCACAACACACAATAGCAAACAGAAAAATCCCACCAATTACCCCAAGATGGTGCACATTACAGGGCCTCACCCTTCTGCTGACTTGCTGAGATAATGGTAGATGTTATGTCAGAGCTCCCAGGGTCGCTACTCCATCTCTGGATGCACACACAGAGAAGGGGTAATGACAAGCATGGGGAAATGACCAAGGACTGTCCATAGAGTCCATACAAGGTCCAAATCCAGTTGACATGATGTCAGAGCTCCCAGGGTCACCACTCCATCTGTGGATGCACGCACAGAGAAGGGGTAATGACAAGCATAGGGAGATGACCAAGAACTGTCCATAGAGTCCATACAAGGTCCAAAGCCAGTTGACATGATGTCAGAGCACCCAGGGTCACTACTCCATCTGTGGATGCACGCACAGAGAAGGGGTAAGGACAAGCATAGGGAGATGACCAAGAACTGTCCATAGAGTCCATACAAGGTCCAAAGCCAGTTGACATGATGTCAGAGCTCCCAGGGTCACCACTCCATCTGTGGATTCATGCACAGAGAAGGGTTAATGACAAGCATAGGGAGATGACCAAGAACTGTCCATAGAGTCCATGCAAGGTCCAAAGCCAGTTGACATGATGTCAGAGCTCCCAGGGTCGCTACTCCATCTGTGGATGCATGCACAGAGAAGCGGTAATGACAAGCATAGGGAGATGACCAAGAACTGTCCATAGAGTCCATACAAGGTCCAAAGCCAGTTGACATGATGTCAGAGCTCCCAGGGTCGCTACTCCATCTGTGGATGCACGCACAGAGAAGGGGTAACGACGAGCATAGAGAGATGACCAAGAACTGTCCATAGAGTCCATACAAGGTCCAAAGCCAGTTGACACGAGAGTCACCACTTGGCTTATCTGACCATCTCCATGGAACCAAGTGACCAGCGGGTCCCAACCCTGGCTTTCTCCAAACATATCCATGGTTCAGAGATGGTCACTGGATCAGATCTGTGTCCTTCCAACCTGAGCCAAAAAACCTTGGGTTGTTTCCTATAGAATCATAGATCAGTGCCCCTCGTGATGGTGCCATGATGAATTGGCTGCAGCCCTTTCTTTTGTCTGCTGGGTGCTTTGCAGAATGTCTGGCTGATAACTCTGTGTTACTTCAGTCTCCCAGGATGTGATCTCTGAGTCTTTTTATACCCAAGGCATGTAGGCTATTTTTAGAATTACCCAGGGTCCTTCAGTCCAACATCAAGATAAGGTAAACAATGGTGATGGGTTCAAGGTAGCACTATTAGCATATCAGCACACATCAATAAACAAAGCTTAACACACTCTATGTATAGTCACTATTATAGACTTACACAGTATGTTTGATAGTATATCAGTTGGCAAGTCTGTCTTCTTGACCCACCAGTAGTGTTGAGCGATACCGTCCGATACTTGAAAGTATCGGTATCGGAAAGTATCGGCCGATACCGGCAAAGTATCGGATCCAATCCGATACCGATACCCGATACCAATACAAGTCAATGGGACTCAAGTATCGGACGGTATCCCTGATGGTTCCCAGGGTCTGAAGGAGAGGAAACTCTCCTTCAGGCCCTGGGATCCATATTAATGTGTAAAAGAAAGAATTAAAATAAAAAATATTGCTATACTCACCTCTCCGACGCAGCCTGGACCTCACCGAGGGAACCGGCAGCGTTGTTTGCTTAAAATTCGCGCGTTTACTTCCTTACGTGAAGTCCTGGCTTGTGATTGGTCGCGTGCCGCCCATGTGGCCGCGACGCGACCAATCACAGCAAGCCGTGACGTAATTTCAGGTCCTTCAGGATTTTAAAATTACGTTCTGGCTTGTGATTGGTCGCGTCGCGGTCACATGGGCGACGCGACCAATCACAAGCCGTGACGTCACGGGAGGCTGGACACGCGCGTTCTGCTTCTCTCCACTGTGTAAGCACCATAGCCGGAAAGCAGAGTGGTGACGTCACCGCATCACCGCTGTGCTCGCTTTCCGGCCGGCAGGCGCTCACAGTGCAGAGAAGCTGAGACTCCGGAGGACAGACACCGGAATGTGAGTATGTACTGTTTGTTTTTTTTACGTTTACGCTGGTAACCAGGGTAAACATCGGGTTACTAAGCGCGGCCCTGCGCTTAGTTACCCGATGTTTACCCTGGTTACAAGCGAACACATCGCTGGATCGGTGTCACACACAACAATCCAGCGATGTCAGCGGGTGATCAAGCGACGAAAGAAAGTTCCAAACGATCTGCTACGACGTACGATTCTCAGCAGGGTCCCTGATCGCTGCTGCATGTCAGACACTGCGATATCGTAACGATATCGCTAGAACGTCACGAATCGTACCGTCGTAGCGATCAAAATTGCACTGTGTGACAGTACCCTTACACAGTATGTTAGATAGTATAGCAGTTGGCAAGTCTGTCTTCTTGACCCACCAGACATAAACACTTAAATTCACAAGCCAATATACAGATAAAAAGCCAGTTCTTTTGGTTTGCAAAAAACATGGTTGTCTGGGAAATTAAGATACAATCTGGTTTCTTCACAGTTAGTATGTATGTATGTATGTTAGTTTGTTAGTATGTATGTTAGTTTGTTAGTATATATGTATGTATGCTTGTTTGTTAGTATGTATGTATGTTAGTTTGTTAATATGTATGTATGTTAGTTTGTTAGTATGTATGTTAGTTTGTTAGTATGTATGTATGTTAGTTTTTAGTATATATGTATGTTAGTTTGTTAGTATGTATGACTGTGGAGACCTGGGTGTCGTAACCAGTGCCTTCCCCCCTCCCATCATTCCCATAATGAAACACACACAGTCCTAGATGGGTTGAACAGGTTGGTCACAGTTTATTAATTACATAAGCAGAGAAAGGCAATAACATGTTATAACGGGCAGCTCGCGCCTAGCTCCTGTCCCTGATTGACAGGTGAATTGGCCATACGAACGGTTACAACCTTTGCCCTCTTCCGCTTCTTCCGCTGTGACTTAATAAAGATAACTATGGTTAGCTATAACTATGTACGTATATACAATTTTTTTTTTTTTTTTTTAAATATTGCAATAAAATTTACAAATTTACATTATTACTCCGGTTAGTATAGCCATTAGCCCTTAAAAGGGAGGGTGAGACAAAAGCTTCCAGGTGTCCGCCAGGAGGAAAAGAGGAAGTTCCCAGCCGGACACCTGGATTTATCCCCTGTAGGAGTGTTCGTAGGACCCCTCCCCTCCAGCGACCACTGGCCGGCTGGGGGTCTCCTAATTAGTGCATCACCAAAGGGGAGTGATGCAAGGGGGGAACTGGGCACTAACATAATTTTACTGATGCTTTCTCTGTGTGCTCCCCAGTCAGAGGCACACGCCTTATACAGTACCGCACCTGCCAGACTGTGGAGACCTGGGTGTCGTAACCAGTGCCTTCCCCCCTCCCATCAATCCCGTAATGAAACACACACAGTCCTAGATGGGTTGAACAGGTCGGTCACAGTTTATTAATTACATATGCAGAGAAATGGGCAGCTCGCGCCAAGCTCCTGTCCCTGATTTACTGGTGAATTGGCCAAACGCGCGGTTATAACCTTTGCCCTCCTCCGCTTCTTCCGCCACGGAGGATCCCGTGTATTACCTACGCGGGACTCCGACCACACCCATCACCATTAGGGCCTGTTCAACCCCATCTTGTAAACCAGACAGAAAAATATCGATGCCAATGTCCGTCAGGTGAACTCCGTCCGGTCTTAATAGTGGCGTGTTATCTCCTTGCAGTTGGCGATGACGAATCACGATACCGCCTTTTCCTCTCACAAATTTTCCAATCCGAGCATTGAATTTCCTTCTTGTTCGCTCTATGGCTCTTTTATCTCTTGCGCCTCGCCAGACAGCCCATGGTATTATATCCGACCACACTAGTATTATGTTCTTGAATAGACAGATGAACCGTTCCATATCCGTTGTCATCCATTTGTACAGATCGGCCACCTTTTGTTTGCCTAGGTCATTGCCACCCACGTGCAGCACCATTATCACCGGGCGTTCCGCCCTCCTTGCTATGCCAACCATCTTTTTGAACAACAGTTTCCACTGGAGGCCTCTGATACCCCTCCAGTTAATTTCTATGCCCGGGAGGCCGAGACTTGTTCCTCTCGGCCGCAGGCTGGCCCTCTTTTCGGCCCAGTATACATAGGAATGTCCTACAACCCAAACTTCAACCCCTGTAAGAGGCAACATATGTTAATTCAGCAAGTCAGGTCTTATGTATCTGGCAAAGCATGCGGATTTCCAACGACTAGTGTTGAGCGATACCTTCCGATACTTGAAAGTATCGGTATCGGATAGTATCGGCCAATACCCAAAAAATATCGGATATTGCCGATACTGATACCCGATACCAATACAAGTCAATGGGACTCAAGTATCGGAAGGTATCCTGGATGGTTCCCAGGGTCTGAAGGAGAGGAAACTCTCCTTCAGGCCCTGGGATCCATATTCATGTAAAAAATAAAGAATTAAAATAAAAAATATGGATATACTCACCCGTCCGGGGGCCCCTGGACCTTACCGATTGTAACCGGCAGCCTCCGTTCCTAAGAATGAGCAGTTTAAGACCTTTGATGACGTCGCGGCTTGTGATTGGTCGCGTGCCGCTCATGTGACCGCTCACGTGACCAATCAGAAGCCGCGTCGTCATCGAAGGCCCTTCACAAGCTCATTCTTAGGAACGGAGGCTGCCGGTTACAGCGGTAAGGTCCAGGGGCCGCTGGAGAGGTGAGTATATCCATATTTTTTATTTAAATTCTTTATTTTTTACATGAATATGGATCCGATTCCGATTTCCGATATCACAAAAGTATCGGAACTCGGTATCGGAATTCCGATACCGCAAGTATCGGCCGATACCCGATACTTGTGGTATCGGAATGCTCAACACTACCAACGACCCATTCTCTGCACCTCGGCCTCTGATACTCCCGCCTTAGCTGCCTCTGTGGCTGCCCCCAATCCAGAATGAATGTGTTCCGTACTCCTTTGGATTTGCCCCGGTTTTTCCAAGCATAACTTGAACATTGCCTGGAATTGGTACTTAGTTAGAGGGGACCCATCTATATGGGTGAAGAAAAATCTACTTGCGTGTCTTATTATGGCGTATTATTTTATGATTTTTAGCGGGCAAACTGGGCCATCTGTAGAGTTAACCAGGACAAATGTGCCCCTACCGGTGGGATTACATTTGGATTTTCTCACCCGAATGCGCAGAGCGTCACTGCATATGACTATGTCCTCATTGATTAGGCCTCCTTCTGACGCGTTTTTTGACCTTGGTAGTAATTCACTAATGCGCAGTGCTCCGAAAAAGGTGATCGCAAAAGCTGCCGATATGAGGACCGCCTCATATTGTGATGAGCAGACTAATAGTGACATCGAAATCAGGTCATGCAATAGTCTTAGTGAAATGGGGCAGCGACATTCTTGGCTTGGTTGAAGCCTTTTGCATAATAATTTATGTTGTGCCGATGTCCCCGACGCCCCGCCTTCCCTCATCAGTATTAGAAAACCAGTCATTACCGCGCTTCGAGCTTGGTCGCATTTATCAACTGGCCTACCCCGAATTAACGAGCACCACTCCTCTCCAGCCTTACCATAGACCTGCCAGGTAGCTGGCGAAACGGAGGCCCGGATTAATGGCATCAATGATTGGCCACTGTGTCCCAAAGGGACAGTGGGCAATGAATAGCTTGGGGCTGTGCGTTGAGATGCTGGATTCTGAAAGCCTGCCAATTGGAAAATAACAGTGGGTTAACGTTAATATCGTCTGCTTCCGCCACCACTGTGGCTCTACACCGAATATTGTTTTCAAGGCATAGCAGCTCTAGCCAACGTAAGGATGAGGAAGGATGAGGAAGACGTGATTTATACTCCTTGCTGTTTTCACATTTTTTGTTTGGAAACGAATGTTCATGTTTTTCAACTGATCGGCCCATATCTCGATAGCTGCCACCACCGCAAACATTTCCCATAGGGCCGGGTCCCACCCCCAATTTGCTGTCGTCCATTGCTCCGGCCAATCGGATTTAACAAACTAACATACATACATACATACATACTAACAAACTAACATACATACTAACAAGCTAGCATACATAGATACTAACAAACTAACATACTACATAACGGTGTGGTCCTCTTTCTGACGCCAACACTTGGGTAAGAACATGGGGGGTGCTTTGGATATACATATGACACTTTTGTGAGCCTGTGCACAGGGCTCACATATTGTCCTTCACATTGTCACTACTCCCCTAGTAACAATACCCATATAGTTTTGCACTATGCACTTTATGGCAGTATAAGGCGTTTTGTTCAGAGACCCACACTAGTTTTTATCTGTGCTACTTGGTTCCTCTAAAACCTGTATAAGTAACATAATTATACTGATTTATGTACTTGTTTGTATTTTAGTGATTTTCTTGTTCTAATAAAGTTGTTATTTATCTATGGACGTGTACTCCATTGTTCTTGTGTGGCAAATATCCTAACATACATACATACTAACAAACTAACATATATACATACATACAGTACTAAAAAACTAACATACATACATACTAACAAACTAACATACATACAAACAAACTAACATACATACATGCTAACAAACTAACATACATACATACATATATACTAACAAACTAACATACATACTAACAAACTAACATACATACTAACAAACTAACATACATACATACTAACAAACTAACAAACATACATACTAACAAACTAACACACATACTAACAAACTAACATACATACAAACAAACTAACATACATACATACTAACAAACTAACATACATACATACTAACAAACTAACATACATACAAACTAAAATACATACATACAAACAAACTAACATACATACTAACAACCTAACATACATACTAACAAAATAACATATATACATACAAACAAACTAACATACATACATACTAACATACATACATACAAACAAACTAACATACAATCATACTAACAAACTAACATACATACATACATACTAACAAACTAACATACATAACATATATAAGGGGGATGTCTGTATATAAGGTGGATGTCTGTATATAAGGGGGATGTCTGTATATAGGGGATGTCTGTATATAAGGGGGATGTCTGTATATAGGGGGATGTCTGTATATAAGGGGGATGTCTGTATATAGGGGAATGTCTGTATATAGGGCAATGTCTGAATATAAAGGGGATGTCTGTATATAAGGGGGATGTCTGTATGTAAAAGGGATCTCTGTATATGAGGGATGACTGTATATGGGGGGATGTCTGTATATAAGGGAGATGTCTGTATATAAGGAGAATGTCTGTATATTAGGGGGATGATTGTATGTAAGGGGGATGTCTGTATATAGGGGATATCTGTATATAAAGGGGATGTCTGTATATAGGGGGATGTCTGTATATAAGGGGGATGTCTGTATATAAGGGGGTGTCTGTATATAGGGGATGTCTGTATATAAGGGGAATGTCTGTATATAAGAGGAAGTTCTGTATATAAGGGGGATGTCTGTATATAGGGGGATGTCTGTATATAGAGGATGTCTGTATATAGAGGATGTCTGTATAAAGGGGGATGTCTGTATATAAGGGGGATGTCTGTATATAGTGGGATGTCTGTATATAAGGGGGATGTCTGTATATAGGGGATGCCTGTATATAAGAGGGATGTCTGTATGTAGGTGGATGTCTGTATATAAGGTGGATGTCTGTATATAAGGGGGATGTCTGTTTATAGGCGGATATCTGTATATAAGAGGGATGTCTGTATATAGGGGGATGTCTGTATATAAGGGGGATATCTGTATTTAAGGTGGGGTGTCTGTATATAGGGGATGTCTATATACAAGGGAGATGTCTGTATATAAGGGGGATGTCTGTATATAGTGGGATGTCTGTATGTCAGGGTGATGTCTGTATATAATGGGGATGTCTTTATATATATTGGGGATGTCTGTATATAGGGGGATGTCTGTTTATAAGGGGGTTTTTATATATAAGGGGGATGCCTGTATATAAGGGGATGTCTGTATTTAAGCGGGATGTCTGTATAGAGGGGTTGTCTGTATACAAGGGGAATGTCTGTATATAAGGGGGATGTCTGGATATAGGGGGATGTCTGTATATAGGGGATGTCTGTATATAAGGGGATGTCTGTATATAAGGGGGATGTCTGAATAGAGGGGTTGTCTGTATACAAGGGGAATGTCTGTATATAAGGGGGATGTCTGTATGTAGGGGGATGTCTGTTTATAAGGGGGATGTCTGTATATAGGGGTATGTCTGTATTTAGGGGAAAGGTTGTATATAAGAGGGATTTCTGTATATAGGGGATGTCTGTATATAAGGGGGTGTCTGTATATAGGGGATGTCAGTATATAGCGGGATGTCTGTATATAAGGCGGATGTCTGTTATAGGGGGATGTCTGTATATAAGGGGGATGTCTGTATATAGGGGGATATCTGTATATAAGGGAGATGTCTGTATTTTCGTGGATGTCTGTATATAAGGGGGATGTCTGCATATAGCAGGATGTCTGTATATAATGGGGATGCCTGTATATAGGGGGATGTCTGTATATAAGGGAGATGTCTGTATTTTGGTGGATGTCTGTATGTAAGGGGGATGTCTGTATATAGTTGGATATCTGTATATAACGGGGATGTCTGTATATAGGGGGATGTCTGTATATAAGGGGGATGTCTATATATAGGGGGATGTCTGTTTATAAGGGGGATGTCTGTTTAAAGGGGGATGACTGTATATAAGGGGGATGTCTGTATATAAGGGGGGTCTGTATATAGGGGGATGTCTGTATATAAGGGGGATGTCTGTATATAGTGGGATGTCTGTATATAAGGGAGATGTCTGTATTTTGGTGGATGTCTGTATATAAGGGGGATGTCTGTAAATAGGGGGATATCTGTATATAACGGGGATGTCTGTGTATAGGGGGATGTCTGTATATAAGGGGGGTGTCTGTATATAGGGGGATATCTGTATATAAGGGGGATGTCTGTATATAAGGGAGATGTCTGTATTTTGGTGGATGTCTGTATATAAGGGGGATGTCTGTAAATAGGGGGATATCTGTATATAACGTGGATGTCTGTGTATAGGGGATGTCTGTATATAAGGGGGATGTCTGTATATAGGGGGATGTCTGTATATAAGGGGAATTTCTGTATATAAGGGGGATGTCTGTATCTAAGGGGGATGTCTGTATATTGGGGGTGTCTGTATATAAGGGAGATGTCTGCATATAAGGGGGATTTCTGTATATAGGCGGATGTCTGTATATAAGGGGGATGTCTATATATAAGGGGATGTGTGTATATAAGGGGGATGTCTCTATATAGGGCATGTCTGTATATAAGGGTTGTCACGATTCCTCACCTCTGCCACCAATATGTCACGGATTCACCCCGTGACCGTCACCCCTACGTCATGGATCGGGATGACTTTAGGCCAACAGACGGCTATCACATGTGCAGGGGGGCTTATCTTAGTTATCCTTCCACTGCTACAATGTGATAAAAAAACACCAAACACACACAAGGCTATTGACCTCTTAGTTTACAGCAGGGGCTTATTTTAGGTATCCCACTGCTCTTTAATATACCACGAACTGCAGGGATTTATGAGTATCCCGTTTACAGTTCTGTCATGGTTCCCAATGGCAAGGGAACGTCAGAGAACATTAATAACAGAACAGCTCTTGGGTGATGGAATCTCGAGCTGACCGTGAGCTAAACCTACCACACAACTAACAGTGGCCGGGTGGCGTACCTACGTTTTATCCCTAGACGCCTAGCGCCAGGCGGAGGACTAACTAACCCTAATAGAGGAAAAGACAGACCTGGCTTACCTCTAGGGAAATTCCCCCAAAAAGGAGACAGAAGCCCCCCACATATATTGACGGTGAGTTCAGAGGAAAAGACATACGCAGTATGAAGGTAGGTTCAGCAAAGCGAGGTCCGCTTACTAGATAGCAAGAAGATACAATAGGGAACTTCACGGTCAGCTGAAAACCCTATTAAAATACCATCCCGAAATTACTTTAAGACTCATGTGTCAACTCATGACTCCGGAGTGGCAATTTCGGCCCACAAGAGCTTCCAGCTACAGAAAAATAACATAACTGTGAACTGGAACAAAAATGCAAAACAAACTTAGGACTAAGAGTCCAACTTAGCTGATAGTAGTCTAGAAGCAGGAACATGCAACAGAAAGGCTCTGGTTACATTGATGGCCGGCACTAGAATAACTGAGCAGCAAGGCTAAATAGGATACTCCCATATCCTGATGGAAACAGGTGAACAGAGAAAGTGAAGCACACAAGTCCAGTACCACCAGTGACCACCGGGGGAGCCCAAAAACCAAATTCACAACAGTACCCCCCCCCTCAAGGAGGGGGCACCGAACCCTCACAAGAACCACCAGGGCGATCAGGATGAGCCCTATGAAAGGCACGGACCAAATCAGAGGCATGAACATCAGAGGCTGTGACCCAAGAATTATCCTCCTGACCGTAGCCCTTCCACTTGACCAGATACTGAAGTTTCCGTCTGGAAACACGGGAGTCCAAGATCTTCTCCACAACGTACTCCAATTCACCCTCAACCAACACCGGAGTGGGAGGCTCAACAGAAGGCACAACCGGTACCTCATACCTGCGCAATAATGACCGATGGAAGACATTATGGATAGAAAAAGATGCTGGGAGGTCCAATCGAAAGGACACGGGGTTAAGAATCTCCAAAATCTTATACGGGCCGATGAACCGAGGCTTAAACTTAGGAGAAGAAACCCTCATAGGGACAAAATGAGAAGACAACCACACCAAGTCCCCAACACGAAGACGAGGACCAACACGACGACGGCGGTTAGCAAAATGCCGAGTCTTCTCCTGGGACAACTCCAAATTGTCCACCACCTGTCCCCAAATCCGATGCAACCTATCCACCACAGTATCCACTCCAGGACAATCCGAAGACTCCACCTGACCGGAAGAAAAACGAGGATGAAACCCCGAATTGCAAAAGAAAGGAGAAACCAAAGTGGCAGAACTAGCCCGATTATTGAGGGCAAACTCTGCCAACGGCAAAAAGGCAACCCAGTCATCCTGATCCGCAGACACAAAACACCTCAAATAAGTCTCCAAGGTCTGATTAGTTCGCTCAGTCTGGCCATTAGTCTGAGGATGGAACGCAGACGAAAAAGACAAATCAATGCCCATCCTAGCACAGAACGCCCGCCAAAATCTAGACACGAACTGGGTCCCCCTGTCAGAAACGATATTCTCCGGAATACCATGCAAGCGAACCACATTTTGAAAAAACAGAGGAGCCAACTCGGATGAGGAAGGCAACTTAGGCAAGGGCACCAAATGAACCATCTTTGAAAAACGGTCACACACCACCCAGATGACAGACATTTTCTGAGAAACAGGGAGATCAGAAATAAAATCCATAGAGATGTGAGTCCAAGGCCTCTTCGGAATAGGCAAAGATAACAACAATCTGCTAGCCCGAGAACAACAAGGTTTGGCCCGAGCACAAACATCACAAGACTGCACAAAAACTCGTACATCTCGAGACAGGGAAGGCCACCAGAAGGACCTAGCCACCAAATCCCTGGTACCAAAGATCCCGGGATGACCTGCCAACACAGAAGAATGAACCTCCGAGATGACTCTACTGGTCCAATCATCAGGAACAAACAGTCTACCAGGCGGGCAACGATCAGGTCTATCCGCCTGAAACTCCTGCAAAGCCCGTCGCAGGTCTGGGGAAACAGCAGAAAATATCACCCCATCCTTAAGGATACCTGTAGGTTCAGAATCACCAGGGGAATCAGGCTCAAAACTCCTAGAAAGGGCATCCGCCTTCACATTTTTAGAACCTGGTAAGTATGAGACCACAAAATTAAACCGAGAGAAAAACAACGACCAGCGCGCCTGTCTAGGATTCAGGCGCCTGGCAGACTCAAGATAAATCAAATTCTTGTGATCGGTCAATACCACCACCTGATGTCTAGCCCCCTCAAGCCAATGACGCCACTCCTCAAAAGCCCACTTCATAGCCAAAAGCTCCCGATTACCAATATCATAATTTCGCTCGGCGGGCGAAAATTTTCGAGAAAAGAACGCACAAGGTCTCATCACGGAGCAGTCGGAACTAGAGTTGAGCGACTTTCATTTTTTTAAGATCGAGTCAGGTTTTGTGAAACCCGATTTTGTCCAGAGTCGAGTCGAGTGCAGTCGGCCGATTATCGCTAAAAGTCGGGGATCGACCGAAACACGAAACCCAATGCAAGTCAATGGGGAAGCATAGTCGGCAGTGAGTGGAGGCCAGGAAAACACCTACAGTGCCCATTTTAATGCCAAAAACATCCATTCTTGTTTCTGAAGCTTGTCAATCTTAATTAACTTTATAATAATAGTTGGGCATAGGGAATTGGGGGTCATTTGGCAAAAGTTGTGGGGGGAGTAGGGCCGGCTCAAGTTTTTCGTGGGCCCAGGAAATGCGGACTACGTCACGGCGGTGTTGCAGGGAAAGGTAAGTATTTCAACGTTGCAAGTGCTGTAATCCTGAGCAAGCAGGGGGGGCCCACTCGTTCGCATTGGCACTGGCACAGGGCCCCTCAAAGTACAGCGATGTGTGTTTGCATGGCGGGGGCGCCTCCCACCAGCAGCGACACTTTTGCGTACTCTGAGGGGCCCTGTGCCAGTGACGTCGCCAACGAGTATGCCCCCCCACCTGATGAAGGAACCTGCACTTTCATCTGCACCTTCCTCTCTGTCCCTGTGTAAGGTGGTATAACATGCGGGAAGGGGAACCTTACTTTCAGCAGGGTCAGATTCTGGCTGTGTAGAGTATAAGGGGAATGTAGTGGTCTAGGTCAATGTACCAGCAGACTCATCTAGCAGTGGCTGGGCAATGGGCAGGATGAGGAGGAAACAGATATAGGGCCAAAGAATAAAGTAGGCTAAATGCAGTTCAAAATTGGTAACAGGACTAAACAGGCGGCATTGCTTTGTTCAGTGGATTAGCAAACCCAAGAGCAGCAGACACTGTTTCAAGGGCATAACCACACTAGTAGGCCAAATGCAGTTTAATATCTGATAGTATAGGGCGAAAGCCAGAATGTGGAAGCTCAGCTTTGTTCAGTTGAGGACAACACCAGGCAGGGGCAGACAGACACCTTTAGTAGGCCGGAACAGCCAATTGCATTTTTAAAAATGGTAATTTGGAACTGAAGGTTGAAGCTCAGCTTTATTCAGTTGAGGACAACACCAGGCAGGGGCAGACAGACACCTTTAGTAGGCCGGAACAGCCAATTGCATTTTTAAAAATGGTAATTTGGAACAGAAGGTAGAAGCTCAGCTTTATTCAGTTGAGGACAACACCAGGCAGGGGCAGACATTCACCTTTAGTAGGCCGGAACAGCCAATTGCATTTTTAAAAATGGTAATTTGGAACAGAAGGTTGAAGCTCAGCTTTATTCAGTTGAGGACAACACCAGGCAGGGGCAGACAGACACCTTTAGTAGGCCGGAACAGCCAATTTTATAAAAAAAAAGCAGTTAATAAGAGGCAGAAGGTAGAAGCTCAGCTTTATTCAGTTGCAGCTTCTTGGCAATAATATAAAGAAGACGCGACAGGACAACACTCGGTGGATGCCATATCTGTGTTTTCAATGGAAAAAATCCTTTCAGTTAACTACTTGCAGGAGCAAGTTTTTGTAGCTGGTGGACAATTTTTTTTAAAAAAAGCAGTTAATAAGAGGCAGAAGGTAGAAGCTCAGCTTTATTCAGTTGCAGCTTCTTGGCAATAATATAAAGAAGACGCGACAGGACAACACTCGGTGGATGCCATATCTGTGTTTTCAATGGAAAAAAACCTTTCAGTTAACTACTTGCAGGAGAAAGTTTTTGTAGCTGGTGGCCAATTTTTGTACTGTACCAGTTTTTTGTTGTATGTGTTTTTGTTTTTAATGTTAAAATGTCTGCATTTGATATCTCTCCAGTATTTTCTTTTTTATAAGCAAAATACTGCAGTTTTACATCGGTTACATGGATACACAGGCAGCTTGGTGGTGAGTGGAGGAGTATTTAAAGTAGGGACCGCAGACAGGCTATCAAAGGCCTAAAATAACAAACAATAGGCTCATGGCAGCTTTACAGCGGTTACATGGATACACAGGCAGCTTGGTGGTGAGTGGAGGAGTATTTAAAGTAGGGACCGCAGACAGGCTATCAAAGGCCTAAAATAACAAACAATAGGCTTATGGCAGTTTTACAGCGGTTACATGGATACACGGGCAGGCAGCTGGTGATGAGTGGAGGAGTATTTAAAGTAGGGACCGCAGACAGGCTATCAAAGGCCTAAAATAACAAACAATAGGCTCATGGCAGCTTTACAGCGGTTACATGGATACACGGGCAGGCAGCTGGTGATGAGTGGAGGAGTATTTAAAGTAGGGACCGCAGACAGGCTATCAAAGGCCTAAAATAACAAACAATAGGCTCATGGCAGCTTTACAGCGGTTACATGGATACACGGGCAGGCAGCTGGTGATGAGTGGAGGAGTATTTAAAGTAGGGACCGCAGACAGGCTATCAAAGGCCTAAAATAACAAACAATAGGCTCATGGCAGCTTTACAGCGGTTACATGGATACACAGGCAGCTTGGTGGTGAGTGGAGGAGTATTTAAGGTAGGGACCGCAGACAGGCTATCAAAGGCCTAAAATAACAAACAATAGGCTTATGGCAGTTTTACAGCGGTTACATGGATACACGGGCAGGCAGCTTGGTGGTCAGTGGAGGAGTATTTAAAGTAGGGACCGCAGACAGGCTATCAAAGGCCTAAAATAACAAACAATAGGCTCATGGCAGTTTTACAGCGGTTACATGGATACACGGGCAGGCAGCTTGGTGGTCAGTGGAGGAGTATTTAAAGTAGGGACCGCAGACAGGCTATCAAAGGCCTAAAATAACAAACAATAGGCTTATGGCAGTTTTACAGCGGTTACATGGATACACGGGCAGGCAGCTTGGTGGTCAGTGGAGGAGTATTTAAAGTAGGGACCGCAGACAGGCTATCAAAGGCCTAAAATAACAAACAATAGGCTCATGGCAGTTTTACAGCGGTTACATGGATACACGGGCAGGCAGCTTGGTGGTCAGTGGAGGAGTATTTAAAGTAGGGACCGCAGACAGGCTATCAAAGGCCTAAAATAACAAACAATAGGCTCATGGCAGTTTTACAGCGGTTACATGGATACACGGGCAGGCAGCTTGGTGGTCAGTGGAGGAGTATTTAAAGTAGGGACCGCAGACAGGCTATCAAAGGCCTAAAATAACAAACAATAGGCTCATGGCAGCTTTACAGCGGTTACATGGATACACAGGCAGCTTGGTGGTGAGTGGAGGAGTATTTAAAGTAGGGACCGCAGACAGGCTATCAAAGGCCTAAAATAACAAACAATAGGCTCATGGCAGCTTTACAGCGGTTACATGGATACACAGGCAGCTTGGTGGTGAGTGGAGGAGTATTTAAAGTAGGGACCGCAGACAGGCTATCAAAGGCCTAAAATAACAAACAATAGGCTTATGGCAGTTTTACAGCGGTTACATGGATACACGGGCAGGCAGCTTGGTGGTGAGTGGAGGAGTATTTAAAGTAGGGACCGCAGACAGGCTATCAAAGGCCTAAAATAACAAACAATAGGCTCATGGCAGTTTTACAGCGGTTACATGGATACACGGGCAGGCAGCTTGGTGGTCAGTGGAGGAGTATTTAAAGTAGGGACCGCAGACAGGCTATCAAAGGCCTAAAATAACAAACAATAGGCTCATGGCAGTTTTACAGCGGTTACATGGATACACGGGCAGGCAGCTTGGTGGTCAGTGGAGGAGTATTTAAAGTAGGGACCGCAGACAGGCTATCAAAGGCCTAAAATAACAAACAATAGGCTCATGGCAGCTTTACAGCGGTTACATGGATACACAGGCAGCTTGGTGATGAGTGGAGGAGTAGTGCAAGGAGTGTCTGTCCCAGTACTCCCAAAATATAAATAGATGTTAATGTCTTGCAAAACAACCAAAACAAAAAAAAAGGTGGCATACTTAGGTACAGGGGTGGGCTCATCTACTGAGTTTCTGACATAGTAATTTGGCAGTAACTATTTAATGGTGCCAATATAGGACACAGACACAGACTACTTTAAGTTGCATCATAGATGTCTACAAATTTGTATTGTCAGTGCCAGACATTGAATGATGTCAGCGAATAGACTAAAGATTGGTGGAGCTGTGCGACATAATTTTGCACGTGGTAGAGCACATTTTGAGCTGGGGTAGGGGGGAACTCTCTTGAGGCCGGCGGGACCGCCCCAGGGCCCCTCATGTTACAACGGTGTGTCTGACGTTGGGTGCGCACCACCACCGCCAGAGACACTACATTGTACTATGAGGGACCCAGTAGCAATGCCGTCAACCAAAAGCGAGCACACCCACCTCTTCAGACAAACAGCAGTCTCACGGGTGCTTGCGCCAAGTCGCGATACCACGGCCCCGTGTGGGGAGTTTTGCCATTTAGGGAGGTGTAAACATGTCGTATGCTGTACAATCAGCTGCAGCAAATTAGACATTAGAAAAGTAATTCACAGGCAAGAGCTTTTCATAGGAAAGCTAGGTGTCGGCCGGGCAAGGTGGGGCAAAAGATTTCGAAATCCAGTTGTGGTTCATTTTAATGAATGTTAGATCGTCAACATTTTGGGTAGCCAGACGAGTCCTTTTTTCGGTTAATATTGAACCTGCAGCACTGAATACTCTTTCTGATAGGACACTTGCTGCCGGGCAAGCAAGCTCCTGCAATGCATATTCTGCCAATTCTGGCCAGGTGTCTAATTTGGAGGCCCAGTAATCAAATGGGAATGACGGTTGAGGGAGAACATCGATAAGGGATGAAAAATAGTTAGTAACCATACTGGACAAATGTTGTCTCCTGTCACTTTCAATTGATGCAGCAGTACCTGTCCTGTCTGCGGTCATAGCAAAATCACTCCACAACCTGGTCAGAAAACCCCTCTGTCCAACGCCACTTCTGATGTGTGCACCCCTAACACTCCTAGTCTGCTGCCCCCTGGAGCTCGTGTGAGAACGATCACGTGCGCTGTGTGCTGGGAATGCCTGAAGCAAACGGTCAACAAGAGTTGATTGTTTGGTTGCTAATATTAGTTCCAAGTTCTCATGTGGCATAATATTTTGCAATTTGCCTTTATAGCGTGGATCAAGGAGGCAGGCCAACCAGTAATCGTCATCGTTCATCATTTTCGTAATGCGTGTGTCCCTTTTTAGGATACGTAAGGCATAATCCGCCATGTGGGCCAAAGTTCCAGTTGTCAAATCTCCGGTTGTGATTGGTTGAGGGGCAGTTGCAGGCAAATCTACGTCACTTGTGTCCCTCAAAAAACCAGAACCCGGCCGTGACACGCAACCAATTTCCTGTGCCCCCGGGAAAGGTTCGGCATTAAAAATATACTCATCCCCATCATCCTCCTCGTCCTCCACCTCCTCTTCGCCCGCTACCTCGTCCTGTACACTGCCCTGACCAGACAATGGCTGACTGTCATCAAGGCTTTCCTCTTCCTCTGGTGCAGACGCCTGCTCCTTTATGTGCGTCAAACTTTGCATCAGCAGACGCATTAGGGGGATGCTCATGCTTATTACGGCGTTGTCTGCACTAACCAGCCGTGTGCATTCCTCAAAACACTGAAGGACTTGACACATGTCTTGTATCTTAGACCACTGCACACCTGACAACTCCATGTCTGCCATCCTACTGCCTGCCCGTGTATCCTCCCACAAATAAATAACAGCACGCCTCTGTTCGCACAGTCTCTGAAGCATGTGCAGTGTTGAGTTCCACCTTGTTGCAACGTCTATGATTAGGCGATGCTGGGGAAGGTTCAAAGACCGCTGATAGGTCTGCATACGGCTGGCGTGTACAGGCGAACGTCGGATATGTGAGCAAAGTGCACGCACTTTGAGGAGCAGGTCGGAGAACCCAGGATAAGTTTTCAATAAGCACTGCACCACCAGGTTTAAGGTGTGAGCCAGGCAAGGAATGTGTTTCAGTTGGGAAAGGGAGATGGCAGCCATGAAATTCCTTCCGTTATCACTCACTACCTTGCCTGCCTCAAGATCTACTGTGCCCAGCCACAACTGCGTTTCTTGTTGCAAGAACTCGGATAGAACTTCCGCGGTGTGTCTGTTGTCGCCCAAACACTTCATAGCCAATACAGCCTGCTGACGCTTGGCAGTAGCTGGCCCATAATGGGACAACTGGTGTGCAACAGTGTCATCTGCCGATGGAGTGGTTGGCAGACTGCGTTCTGTGGAAGAGCTGTAGCTTCTGCAGGAGGACGAGGAGGAGGAGGAGGAGGGGGTGCGAACGCCTACAGCCAACTGTTTCCTAGACCGTGGGCTAGGCACAACTGTCCCTAAATTGATGTTGCCTGTGGACCCTGCATCCACCACATTCACCCAGTGTGCCGTGATGGACACATAACGTCCCTGGCCATGCCTACTGGTCCATGCATCTGTAGTCAGGTGCACCTTTGTACTCACAGATTGCCTGAGTGCATGGACGATGCACTGTTTAACATGCTGGTGCAGGGCTGGGATGGCTTTTCTGGAAAAAAAGTGTCGACTGGGTAGCTCGTATCGTGGTTCAGCGTACTCCATCAGGGCTTTGAAAGCTTCGCTTTCAACTAACCGGTAGGGCATCATCTCTAACGAGATTAGTCTAGCTATGTGGGCGTTAAAACCCTGTGTACGCGGATGCGAGGATAAGTACTTCCTTTTTCTAACCAGAGTCTCATGTAGGGTGAGCTGGACTGGAGAGCTGGAGATCTTGGAACTTTCGGGTGTGCCGGTGTACATGGCAGACTGAGAGACGGTTGGAGACGGTATTGTTTCCGCCGGTGCCCTAGATGCAATATTTCCTCCTACAAAACTGGTGGTTCCCTGACCCTGACTGCTTTTGGCTGGCAAAGAAACCTGCACAGATACTGCCGGTGGTGCGGAAAATGGTGGCCTTACAGTGACGGAAGGGATGTTGCGTTGCTGACTAGCTTCATTGGCCGAGGGTGCTACAACCTTAAGGGACGTTTGGTAGTTAGTCCAGGCTTGAAAATGCATGGTGGTTAAGTGTCTATGCATGCAACTAGTATTTAGACTTTTCAGATTCTGACCTCTGCTTAAGCTAGTTGAACATTTTTGACAGATGACTTTGCGCTGATCAGTTGGATGTTGTTTAAAAAAATGCCAGACTGCACTCTTCCTAGACTCGGATCCCTTTTCAGGGATTGCAGACTGAGCTTTAACCGGATGGCCACGCTGTCCTCCAACAGGTTTTGGCTTTGACACGCATTTTGGGCCAGATACGGGCCCGGCAGATGGAACCTGTTGCGATGTTGATGCCTGCTGCGGCCCCTCCTCCACCTCCGCTTCTGAACTACTGCCGCCTGCACCCTGTTCCCCCAATGGCTGCCAATCGGGGTCAATAACTGGGTCATCTATTACCTCCTCTTCGAGCTCATGTGCAACTTCGTCTGTGTCACTGTGTCGGTCGGTGGTATAGCGTTCGTGGCGGGGCAACATAGTCTCATCAGGGTCTGATTGTGGATCTGTACCCTGAGAGGGCAATGTGGTGGTCTGAGTCAAAGGAGCAGCATAGTACTCTGGCTGTGGCTGTGCATCAGTGCACTCCATGTCAGAATATACTTGTAATGGGCATGGCCTGTTAAATGTTTCACTTTCTAAGCCAGGGACGGTATGTGTAAAGAGCTCCATGGAGTGACCCGTTGTGTCGCCTGCTGCATCCTTCTCTCTTGTTGTAGTTTTTGCTGAGGAGGACAAGGAAGCGACTTGTCCCTGACCGTGAACATCCACAAGCGACGCGCTGCTTTTACATTTACCAGTTTCGGAAGAGGAGGCAAAAGAGCTAGAGGCTGAGTCTGCAATGTAAGCCAAAACTTGCTGTTGCTGCTCCGCCTTTAAAAGCGGTTTTCCTACTCCCAGAAAAGAGAGCGTTCGAGGCCTTGTGTAGCCTGACGACGAAACTGGCTCCACAGCTCCAGACATAGGTGGAATATTTTTATCCCCACGACCACCTGATGCTCCACTACCACTACCATCATTACCAGCTGACAATGAACGCCCACGACGACCTCTTGCACCAGACTTCCTCATTGTTTTAAAATCTTAACCAAAGTAACTTTATTTGTTGCTGTCAAACAACTTACACGGTGAGCTATAACTTCAGTATGATTTCAATATCCCTTAACAGGTTGGTGAGACCACAAGGAAAATCAGGCACAATGTTACACACTCTGTTTTCTGTGGCACAAAATCACAGAGATGACACACACGCAGGACTGTCACTCAAGCACTAATGTCAATATTAATCTCCCACCTAATTTATTTTTTTTTTTTTTTCAGGGAGACTTTAGAAACCAAATAATATTAAAAAAACCAAAAAAATAAATAGCCTTTCTATGGCCCACTAAATGAGAGAGAGAGGTGGCACACCCAGGAGTCAAGACTGGCACACAAGCTGAAAGGGCAATATTACTCTCCCACTGTTTTTTTAAGGTTTTTTTTTATTATTTTCAGGGAGACTTTAGAAACCAAATAATATTAAAAAAAAACAAAAAAATAAATAGCCTTTCTATGGCCCACTGAATGAGAGAGAGAGGTGGCACACCCAGGAGTCAAGACTGGCACACAAGCTGAAAGGGAAATATTACTCTCCCACTGTTTTTTTATGTATTTTTTGTTTTTTAAGGGAGACTTTAGAAACCCAATAATATTTAAAAAAATAAATAAATAGGCTTTCTATGGCCCACTGAATGAGAGAGGTGGCACACCCAGGAGTCAGGACTGGCACACAAGCTGAAAGGGCAATATTACTCTCCCATTGTTTTTTTATGTTTTTTTTTTTTCAGGGAGACTTTAGAAACCAAATAATATTAAAAAAACCAAAAAAATAAATAGGCTTTCTATGGCCCACTGAATGAGAGAGAGGTGGCACACCCAGGAGTCAAGACTGGCACACAAGCTGAAAGGGCAATATTACTCTCCCACTGTTTTTTTATTTTTTTATTTTTTTCAGGGAGACTTTAGAAACCAAATAATAAGAAAAAAAATAAATAAATAAATAGGCTTTCTATAGCCCACTGAATGAGAGATAGCACACACAGCAGTGGCACACAAGCCCTGACTGAGGCCAATATTTTTCTACCACTGATTGATGTAGTGTTTTTGTGTTGAGGTAGATTTTAGAACACAAATCAAGGAAAAAAAAAATGCTTTCTATGGCCCACTGAATGAGAGAGGTGGCACACCCAGGAGTCAAGACTGGCACACAAGCTGAAAGGGCAATATTACTCTCCCACTGTTTTTTTATGTATTTTTTGTTTTTTAAGGGAGACTTTAGAAACCCAATAATATTTTAAAAAATAAATAAATAGGCTTTCTATGGCCCACTGAATGAGAGAGGTGGCACACCCAGGAGTCAAGACTGGCACACAAGCTGAAAGGGCAATATTACTCTCCCACTGTTTTTTTATGTTTTTTTTTTTTTCAGGGAGACTTTAGAAACCAAATAATATTAAAAAAACCAAAAAAATAAATAGGCTTTCTATGGCCCACTGAATGAGAGAGAGGTGGCACACCCAGGAGTCAAGACTGGCACACAAGCTGAAAGGGCAATATTACTCTCCCACTGTTTTTTTTTTTTTTTTTTTTTCAGGGAGACTTTAGAAACCAAATAATAAGAAAAAAAATAAATAAATAAATAGGCTTTCTATAGCCCACTGAATGAGAGATAGCACACACAGCAGTGGCACACAAGCCCTGACTGAGGCCAATATTTTTCTACCACTGATTGATGTAGTGTTTTTGTGTTGAGGTAGATTTTAGAACACAAATCAAGGAAAAAAAAAAAATGCTTTCTATGGCCCACTGAATGAGAGAGGTGGCACACCCAGGAGTCAAGACTGGCACACAAGCTGAAAGGGCAATATTACTCTCCCACTGTTTTTTTATGTATTTTTTGTTTTTTAAGGGAGACTTTAGAAACCCAATAATATTTAAAAAAAAAAATAAATAGGCTTTCTATGGCCCACTGAATGAGAGAGGTGGCACACCCAGGAGTCAAGACTGGCACACAAGCTGAAAGGGCAATATTACTCTCCCACTGTTTTTTTATGTTTTTTTTTTTTCAGGGAGACTTTAAAAACCAAATAATATTAAAAAAACCAAAAAAATAAATAGGCTTTCTATGGCCCACTGAATGAGAGAGAGGTGGCACACCCAGGAGTCAAGACTGGCACACAAGCTGAAAGGGCAATATTACTCTCCCACTGTTTTTTTTTTTTTTTTTTTTTTTCAGGGAGACTTTAGAAACCAAATAATAAGAAAATAAATAAATAGGCTTTCTATAGCCCACTGAATGAGAGATAGCACACACAGCAGTGGCACACAAGCCCTGACTGAGGCCAATATTTTTCTACCACTGATTGATGTAGTGTTTTTGTGTTGAGGTAGATTTTAGAACACAAATCAAGGAAAAAAAAAAATGCTTTCTATGGCCCACTGAATGAGAGAGGTGGCACACCCAGGAGTCAAGACTGGCACACAAGCTGAAAGGGCAATATTACTCTCCCACTGTTTTTTTATGTATTTTTTGTTTTTTAAGGGAGACTTTAGAAACCCAATAATATTAAAAAAAAAAAATAAATAGGCTTTCTATGGCCCACTGAATGAGAGAGGTGGCACACCCAGGAGTCAAGACTGGCACACAAGCTGAAAGGGCAATATTACTCTCCCACTGTTTTTTTATGTTTTTTTTTTTTTCAGGGAGACTTTAGAAACCAAATAATATTAAAAAAACCAAAAAAATAAATAGGCTTTCTATGGCCCACTGAATGAGAGAGAGGTGGCACACCCAGGAGTCAAGACTGGCACACAAGCTGAAAGGGCAATATTACTCTCCCACTGTTTTTTTTGTTTTTTTTTTTTTCAGGGAGACTTTAGAAACCAAATAATAAGAAAAAAAATAAATAAATAAATAGGCTTTCTATAGCCCACTGAATGAGAGATAGCACACACAGCAGTGGCACAAAAGCCCTGACTGATGCCAATATTTTTCTACCACTGATTGATGTAGTGTTTTTGTGTTGAGGTAGATTTTAGAACACAAATCAAGGAAAAAAAAAATGCTTTCTATGGCCCACTGAATGAGAGAGGTGGCACACCCAGGAGTCAAGACTGGCACACAAGCTGAAAGGGCAATATTACTCTCCCACTGTTTTTTTATGTATTTTTTGTTTTTTAAGGGAGACTTTAGAAACCCAATAATATTTAAAAAAAAAAATAAATAGGCTTTCTATGGCCCACTGAATGAGAGAGGTGGCACACCCAGGAGTCAAGACTGGCACACAAGCTGAAAGGGCAATATTACTCTCCCACTGTTTTTTTTTTTTTTTTTTTTTTTTCAGGGAGACTTTAGAAACCAAATAATAAGAAAAAAAATAAATAAATAAATAGGCTTTCTATAGCCCACTGAATGAGAGATAGCACACACAGCAGTGGCACACAAGCCCTGACTGAGGCCAATATTTTTCTACCACTGATTGATGTAGTGTTTTTGTGTTGAGGTAGAATTTAGAACACAAATCACGGAAAAAATAAATAGGCTTTCTATGGCCCACTCAGTGAGAGATGGCACACACAGGGATGGCACTGTAGCAGAAATGCCAATCTTAATCTCCCACAAAAAAAAAAAAAAACAAAAAAAAAAAAAAAAAGGAACTGTCCTACAATTACTATCTCCCTGCAGTAATCTAAGCCAGGTATGGCAGGCAGCAATAGGAGTGGACTGATGCACAAATTAAATAAAAAGTGTGGACAAACAAAAAAGATAGCTGTGCAGAAAGGAACAAGAGGATATGTGCTTTGAAAAAAGCAGTTGGTTTCCACAGTGGCGTACACACAGCAATACAGCTATCACGGAGCCTTCTAGGGCAGCCCAATGAGCTACAGCGCTGAGGAAAAAAAAAAAAAAAATAGCTTCCACTGTTCCTGCACACCAAAGGTGGTGTTGGACAGTGGAAATCGCTACAGCACAAGCGGTTTGGTGGTTAGTGGACCCTGCCTAACGCTCTCCCTGCTTCTGACGAAGCGGCAGCAACCTCTCCCTAAGCTCAGATCAGCAGCAGTAAGATGGCGGTCGGCGGGAACGCCCCTTTATAGCCCCTGTGACGCCGCAGACAGCAAGCCAATCACTGCAATGCCCTTCTCTAAGATGGTGGGGACCAGGATCTATGTCATCACGCTGCCCACACTCTGCGTTCACCTTCATTGGCTGAGAAATGGCGCTTTTCGCGTCATTGAAACGCGACTTTGGCGCGAAAGTCGCGTACCGCATGGCCGACAAGCACAGGGGTCGGATCGGGTTTCATGAGACGCCGACTTAGCCAAAAGTCGGCGACTTTTGAAAATGATCGACCCGTTTCGCTCAACCCTAGTCGGAACTTTTCTGCGACAAGACCGCCCCAGCTCCGATCTCGGAAGCATCGACCTCAACCTGAAAAGGAAGAGCAACATCAGGCTGACGCAACACAGGGGCGGAAGAAAAGAGGCGCTTAAGCTCCCGAAAGGCCTCCACAGCAGCAGGGGACCAATCAGCAACATCAGCACCCTTTTTGGTCAAATCAGTCAAAGGTTTAGCAACATCAGAAAAACCAGTTATAAATCGACGATAAAAATTAGCAAAGCCCAAAAATTTCTGAAGGCTCTTAAGAGAAGAAGGTTGCGTCCAATCACAAATAGCCCGAACCTTGACAGGATCCATCTCAATGGAAGAGAGGGAAAAAATGTACCCCAAAAAAGAAATCTTTTGAACCCCAAAAATACACTTAGAACCCTTCACACACAAGGAATTAGCCCGCAAAACCTGAAAAACCCTCCTGACCTGTTGGACATGAGAATCCCAGTCATCCGAAAAAATCAAAATATCATCCAGATACACGATCATAAATTTATCCAAATATTCACGGAAAATGTCATGCAAAAAGGACTGAAAGACTGAAGGGGCATTTGAAAGACCAAAAGGCATTACTAAATACTCAAAATGGCCCTCGGGCGTATTAAATGCGGTTTTCCACTCATCCCCCTGCTTAATTCGCACCAAATTATACGCCCCACGGAGATCAATCTTAGAGAACCACTTAGCCCCTTTTATTCGAGCAAACAAATCAGTAAGCAGTGGCAGAGGATACTGATATTTGACTGTAATTTTATTCAAGAGTCGATAATCAATACACGGCCTCAAAGAGCCATCTTTTTTAGATACAAAGAAAAAACCGGCTCCTAAGGGAGATGAAGAAGGACGAATATGTCCCTTTTCCAGGGACTCCTTAATATATTCTCGCATAGCAGCATGTTCAGGTACAGATAGATTAAATAAACGACCCTTTGGAAATTTACTGCCCGGAATCAGATCTATGGCACAATCGCAATCTCTGTGAGGAGGTAGTGAACCAAGCTTAGGCTCCTCAAAAACATCACGATAATCAGATAAAAATTCCGGAATCTCAGAGGGAATAGATGACGAAATGGAAACCAAAGGTACGTCCCCATGAGCCCCCTGACATCCCCAGCTTAACACAGACATTGCTTTCCAGTCAAGGACTGGGTTATGAGATTGTAACCATGGTAATCCGAGCACAAAAACGTCATGTAGATTGTACAACACAAGGAAGCGAATCATCTCCTGATGGTCTGGATTCATACGCATAGTCACTTGTGTCCAGTATTGTGGTTTATTACTAGCCAATGGTGTAGAGTCAATACCCTTAAGAGGTATAGGAACTTCCAGAGGCTCCAGATCAAACCCACAGCGCCTGGCAAAGGAACAATCCATTAGACTCAAAGCGGCGCCAGAGTCGACATAGGCATCCGCGGTAATTGACGATAATGAACAAATCAAGGTCACAGACAGAATAAACTTAGACTGTAAAGTGCCAATTGAAATAGACTTATCAACCTTTTTTGTACGTTTAGAGCATGCTGATATAACATGAGTTGAATCACCACAATAGAAGCACAACCCATTTTTTCGCCTAAAATTCTGCCGTTCGCTTCTGGACAGAATTCTATCACATTGCATATTTTCTGGAGCCTTCTCAGAAGACACCGCCAAATGGTGCACAGGTTTGCGCTCCCGCAAACGCCGATCAATCTGAATAGCCATTGTCATGGACTCATTCAGACCTGTAGGTGCAGGGAACCCCACCATAACATCTTTAATGGCATCAGAGAGACCCTCTCTGAAATTCGCCGCCAGGGCGCACTCATTCCACTGAGTAAGCACAGACCATTTACGAAATTTTTGGCAGTATATTTCAGCTTCATCTTGCCCTTGAGATAGGGCCATCAAGGCTTTTTCAGCCTGAATCTCTAAGTTAGGTTCCTCATAAAGCAACCCCAAAGCCAGAAAAAATGCATCCACATTGAGCAACGCAGGATCCCCGGGTGCCAATGCAAATGCCCAGTCTTGAGGGTCACCCCGCAGCAAGGAAATTACTATCCTAACCTGCTGTGCGGGATCTCCAGCGGAGCGAGATCTCAGGGAAAGAAATAATTTACAATTATTTTTGAAATTCAGGAAACGAGATCTATCCCCGGAGAAAAATTCTGGTATAGGAATTCTAGGTTCAGATATAGGAGCATGAATAACAAAATCCTGTAAATTTTGAACCTTCGTAGCAAGATTATTCAAACCTGTAGCCAAACTCTGAGGATCCATTTTAATCAGGTGAGATCAGAGCCATTCAAGGATTAGAAGGAGAGAGAGAGACAAAGGCTGCAATTAGAGCAGAAATGCAACTAAGTCAACTATAGAGCAAGCTCAGAGGAAAAAAAAAAAAAAATCTGCAGACTTCTTTTTCTCTCCTTTCTTCTGCCAACGGTTTTAACACTGGGCCGGCCATACTGTCATGGTTCCCAATGGCAAGGGAACGTCAGAGAAAATTAATAACAGAACAGCTCTTGGGTGATGGAATCTCGAGCTGACCGTGAGCTAAACCTACCACACAACTAACAGTGGCCGGGTGGCGTACCTACGTTTTATCCCTAGACGCCTAGCGCCAGCCGGAGGACTAACTAACCCTAATAGAGGAAAAGACAGACCTGGCTTACCTCTAGGGAAATTCCCCCAAAAAGGAGACAGAAGCCCCCCACATATATTGACGGTGAGTTCAGAGGAAAAGACATACACAGTATGAAGGTAGGTTCAGCAAAGCGAGGTCCGCTTACTAGATAGCAAGAAGATACAATAGGGAACTTCACGGTCAGCTGAAAACCCTATTAAAATACCATCCCGAAATTACTTTAAGACTCATGTGTCAACTCATGACACCGGAGTGGCAATTTCGGCCCACAAGAGCTTCCAGCTACAGAAAAATAACATAACTGTGAACTGGAACAAAAATGCAAAACAAACTTAGGACTAAGAGTCCAACTTAGCTGATAGTAGTCTAGAAGCAGGAACATGCAACAGAAAGGCTCTGGTTACATTGATGGCCGGCACTAGAATAACTGAGCAGCAAGGCTAAATAGGATACTCCCATATCCTGATGGAAACAGGTGAACAGAGAAAGTGAAGCACACAAGTCCAGTACCACCAGTGACCACCGGGGAAGCCCAAAAACCAAATTCACAACACAGTTCCACTTGAAACCTGCAGCTCTCTGGCGCCCCCTTTACCCTCAGGTCAGATTAGGTGCTGCACCTTGGATAATTAGTCGCCAGAAAGGCTGCCTGCTATGCACTGGCTATTGGGCACGCTACAGAGAGGTGATTTAACTACTCCCGCTCAGGCAGGAACAATAATTATCAATGTCGCCGTCACTGCAACGACTCCCAAAGGCACAGTGCACGCTATTGCTGCCACCAGCTGCGATTAAACGATTCCGAAGCTAACCCAAAACAGTAGCGTAATTACCTTCAGAAGACTTAGGGTACATTTTAGAACAGGAAGAACGAACTAGTATTAAATATTATACTCCATAAATTTTAAGGCAGTGTTTATATAAAAATATTACGAGGATGTTACAAAATGAGACAATTGCAAATATGTACAAGGTAAATTATAAAATAAACAGGGATTAAATAAGAAAAGGTACAACTCACATGTTCTCAGTTCATATCAGGCAACCAGGCTCGTGGGTGGAGTTCCCATATGTCCCAATGCATTAGGACTTCAGTCAGGCTTCTCAGACTCCATCAGACAGACTCCTGGGGCTGGGTAAGTGGAGTCACTTAAATAACGACAGCCTGTGACATCACCAAAAGGGTTGAGTTAAGATCGCCCTTCTCTTTCTTCAGTCTTAGTAAAATCAACCTAAGTTTGTCTAATGCCTATAACTACGCTACAGAACATGTCATAGTCATAACGAACCCAGCATTCATCTTGTATTAACGTTGGCATTCTAACGAGATCAAATATGCCCTATTTGTGATGCATAATTACAGAGAAATCCAAACTCTGTCTCTGTTGGACTTGGAAGCTCCTGCTTACAGTGATGGATAGATGTGCCGATGGACTTTAGCAATATGTATACATTATTTTTGTAACTTAAATCGTTTGCCTAATATCTTACAATAACAGAACAAAGAACCTCATGGTTTAAAAGGGAGATTTGTGCCTATGCAAGCGTAATAAACCTTCCTGGGATTGGGGGCAGGGCAGAGCATTGAGAAGAATAGCTTCACACACACTTCCGCAAACAAAACACTAAGTGAAGGGAGGGGTTTTAGCCCACCGCATGGCACTAGCAGGCAAGAGAGACTAAATTAAATTGTATATTTCATACAATATCGTGACACCTCCCCCTTTTGGTCTGTGCTAGGGAGGCAGAACCCCATGGTATGCCTCCATGCGCACCTCAGTAGGTTCACCCTGGCGGGACCATCCATCTGCATTCCCATGCTCCCTGCCCGTTTTGTGTTCAATGGTGAAGTCAAACTGCTGAAGGGCAAGGATCCAGCGTAGCAACCTGCCGTTGGTTCCAATAGGAGAGATAGATGTGGCACTCACCCGGATTTTGCTGCAATTCAATGTCCTTTATTCATATTTTATAAAACAGGCATGATACGGAGAGGCGGCTGGTGAGAGTGCGGTGCCGTTGGTTCCACCCATGGTGTTTAGCCAGCGCAGAGGGTTGTGGTCGGTCACCACGGTGAAGGCAAGGCCGTACAAGTAGGGCTGCAAGCGCTGCAGGGCCCAGACTATGGCCAGGCACTCCTTCTCGATGGTGGAGTAGGCCACTTCCCTCGGCAAAAGTTTCCGGCTCAGGTACAACACGGGGTGCTCTTGGTCCTCCGAGTCAACCTGGCTGAGCACAGCACCGAGGCCAAACTCGCTGGCGTCAGTCTGTACCAGGAACGGTCGACTGCTGTCGACTGCTTTCAAAACAGGGGTGTTGCACAGTGCTGTTTTCAACGCCTGGAAGGCCCCCTCACAGCCATCTGTCCAGTTGACGATGTGGGGTAGCTTCTTCCTGGTGAGGTCCGTCAAAGTTTTTGCCAGGCTACTATAGTGCTGTACAAAGCGCCTATAGTACCCTGCAGTGCCCAGGAAGGACATCACCTGTTTCTTGGTCCTGGGAGTGGGCCAGTCAACGCTCGCTCCCACTTTCTCAAGCTGTGGCTTTAGGGTGCCTCCGCTGTTGTGTATCCGCTTTTTGGGCTCCCCTGGTGGTTGCTGGTGGTACTGGTGACTTGTTTGCACTTTGCTGCTTCTGTTCACCTGCTTCCATCAGCGTTTGGGAGTTTCCTATTTAGCCTTGCTCTCCAGTCATTTCCTTGCCGGTCATCATTGTAACCAGAGCCTTCGGTTGCATGTTCCTGCTACTAGTCTGCTGATCAGCTAAGTGGACTTTGTCCTTTGTTTTGTATCTTTAGTCCAGTTTGCAGTTTTTGTAATTCTCTGTAGCTGGAAGCTCTTGCGGGCTGAAATTGCCACTCCTGTGTCATGAGTTGACACAGGAGTCTTAAAGTAATTTCAGGATGGTTTTTTGAAAGGGTTTTCAGTTGACCGTGAAGTCCTCTTTTGTATCCTTCTGCTATCTAGTAAGTGGACCTCTCTTTGCTAAATCTACTTTCATACTGTGTATGTCTTTTCCTCTTATTTCACCGTTATTACATGTGGGGGGCTGTTATCAACTTTTGGGGTAGTCCTTAATGCATGATATTTTCCGTGAATATTTGGATAAATTTATGATAGTGTACTTGGATGATATTTTGATTTTTTCTGATGACTGGGAGTCTCATGTTCAGCAGGTCAGGAGGGTTTTTCAGGTTTTGCGGGAGAATTCTTTGTGTGTAAAGGGTTCAAAGTGTGTTTTTGGGGTTCAAAAAATTTCCTTTTTGGGGTACATTTTTTCCCCTTCTTCTATTGAGATGGACCCTGTCAAGGTTCGGGCTATTTACGACTGGACGCAGCCTACTTCTCTGAAGAGTCTCCAGAAATTCTTGGGCTTTGCTAATTTTTATCGTCGATTTATAGCTGGTTTTTCTGGCGTTGCTAAACCTCTGACGGATTTGACTAAAAAGGGTGCTGATGTTGCCAATTGGTCCCCTGCTGCCGTGGAGGCCTTTCGGGAGCTTAAGCGCCGCTTTTTGTCTGCCCCTGTGTTGCGCCAGCCTGATGTTTCCCTTCCCTTTCAGGTTGAGGTCGATGCTTCCGAGATTGGAGCGGGGGCGGTTTTGTCGCAGAAAAGTCCCGACTGCTCAGTGATGAGACCTTGTGCGTTCTTTTCGCGAAAATTTTCGGCCGCCGAGCGAAACTATGATGTTGGTAATCGGGAGCTTTTGGCCATGAAGTGGGCATTTGAGGAGTGGCATCATTGGCTTGAGGGTGCCAAACATCAGGTGGTAGTTTTGACTGATCACAAGAATTTAATTTATTTGGAGTCTGCCAGGCGCCTGAATCCTAGACAGGCACGTTGGTCGTTGTTCTTTTCCCGGTTTAATTTTGTGGTCTCGTACTTACCGGGTTCTAGGAATGTGAAGGCAGATGCTCTTTCTAGGAGTTTTGAGCCTGACTCTCCTGGGAATTCTGAACCTGCTGGTGTCCTTAAGGATGGAGTGGTTTTGTCTGCTGTCTCTCCTGATTTGCGACGTGCTTTGCAAGAATTTCAGGCGGATAGACCTGATCGTTGTCCGTCTGGTAGACTGTTTGTTCCTGACGAGTGGACCACTAGAGTCATCTCGGAAGTTCATTCTTCTACTCTGGCAGGTCATCCGGGAATTTTTGGCACCAGAGATTTGGTGGCTAGATCCTTCTGGTGGCCTTCCCTGTCTCGAGATGTGCGTGTTTTTGTGCAGTCTTGCGATGTGTGTGCTCGGGCCAAGCCTTGTTGTTCTAGGGCTAGTGGGTTGTTGTTGCCCTTGCCTATTCCGAAGAGGCCTTGGACGCACATCTCTATGGACTTTATCTCGGACCTCCCTGTTTCTCAGAAGATGTCTGTCATCTGGGTGGTGTGTGACCGTTTTTCTAAAATGGTTCATTTGGTGCCATTGCCTAAGTTGCCTTCCTCATCTGAGTTGGTCCCTCTGTTTTTTCAAAATGTGGTTCGCCTGCATGGTATTCCGGAAAACATCGTTTCTGACAGGGGTACCCAGTTCGTGTCTAGATTTTGGCGGGCAGTCTGTGCCAGGTTGGGCATTGATTTGTCTTTTTCGTCTGCATTCCATCCTCAGACCAATGGCCAGACGGAACGAACTAATCAAACTTTGGAGACTTATTTGAGGTGTTTTGTGTCTGCGGATCAGGATGATTGGGTTGCCTTTCTGCCGTTGGCGGAGTTTGCTCTTGATAATCGGGCTAGTTCTGCCACTTTGGTTTCTCCTTTCTTTTGCAATTCAGGGTTTCATCCGCGTTTTTCATCTGGTCAGGTTGAATCTTCGGATTGTCCTGGAGTGGATGCGGTAGTGGATCGGTTGCATCAGATTTGGGGACAAGTGGTGGATAATTTGGAATTGTCCCAGGAGAGGACTCAGCAGTTTGCTAACCGCCGTCGTCGTGTTGGCCCCCACCTTCGTGTTGGGGACTTGGTGTGGTTGTCTTCCCGTTTTGTCCCTATGAGGGTTTCTTCTCCTAAATTTAAGCCTCGGTTCATCGGTCCTTATAGGATTTTGGAGATTCTTAACCCTGTCTCCTTTCGTTTGGACCTCCCGGCATCTTTCGCTATCCATAATGTGTTCCATCGGTCGCTGTTGCGGAGATATGAGGTACCGGTGGTTCCTTCTACTGAACCTCCTGCTCCTGTGCTGGTGGAGGGTGAATTGGAGTACGTGGTAGAAAAGATCTTGGACTCCCGTATTTCCAGACGGACACTTCAATATCTGGTTAAATGGAAGGGCTATGGTCAGGAAGATAATTCTTGGGTAACTGCCTCTGATGTTCATGCCTCGGATTTGGTTCGTGCCTTTCATAGGGCTCATCCAGATCGCCCTGGCGGTTCTTGTGAGGGTTCGGTGCCCCCTCCTTAAGGGGAGGGTACTGTTGTGTATCCGCTTTTTGGGCTCCCCTGGTGGTTGCTGGTGGTACTGGTGACTTGTTTGCACTTTGCTGCTTCTGTTCACCTGCTTCCATCAGCGTTTGGGAGTTTCCTATTTAGCCTTGCTCTCCAGTCATTTCCTTGCCGGTCATCATTGTAACCAGAGCCTTCGGTTGCATGTTCCTGCTACTAGTCTGCTGATCAGCTAAGTGGACTTTGTCCTTTGTTTTGTATCTTTAGTCCAGTTTGCAGTTTTTGTAATTCTCTGTAGCTGGAAGCTCTTGCGGGCTGAAATTGCCACTCCTGTGTCATGAGTTGACACAGGAGTCTTAAAGTAATTTCAGGATGGTTTTTTGAAAGGGTTTTCAGTTGACCGTGAAGTCCTCTTTTGTATCCTTCTGCTATCTAGTAAGTGGACCTCTCTTTGCTAAATCTACTTTCATACTGTGTATGTCTTTTCCTCTTATTTCACCGTTATTACATGTGGGGGGCTGCTATCATCTTTTGGGGTATTTCCCTAGAGGTAAGCCAGGTCTGTTTCTTCCTCTACCAGGCTTAGTTAGTCCTCCGGCTGGCGCGTGGCATTTAGGAAGCCGTAGGTATGCTCCCTGGCTACTATTAGTTGTGTGGTAGATTTAGCTCACGGTCAACTCGAGTTTCCATCACCCGAGAGCTCGTTCGTTATTTATATGTTTCTTACGTTCCCTTGCCATTGGGAACCATGACACTCCGCCTACCCGGAGACCCAGGTAGTGGACCTCCCTCATGCCCATCTGGCACTTTCCCAGCTTGATAGTCAGTCCTGCTTGGTGAATTCGCCTGAGCACCTCCTCGAGATGCTGCAGGTGTTCCTCCCAGGAGGGACTGAAGATGGCAATGTCATCCAGTCCAGTCCCTGAAGCAGGAGGTTGACCATCCGCTGGAAAGTGGCAGGGGCATTCTTCATGCCAAAGGGCATAACCGTGGACTCGTACAGTCCAAAGGGTGTGATAAAGGCGGACTTCTCCTGCGCCTCGGGGCTCAGGGGAATCTGCCAGTATCCTCGACTCAGATCCATTATGGTCAGGTATTTTGCGCCAGCTAACTTCTCAAGCAGCTCCTCGATGCGCGGCATTGGGGGCGTGTCAGAGGCTGTGATGGCGTTGAACCCCCTGTAGTCCACGCAGAACCGGGTGGTCCGGTCCTTCTTTGGCACGAGAACTACGGGTGAGGCCCACGAGCTCTTTGACCGTCGAATCACCCCCAGCTGTAACATCTCATCGATCTCCTGGCGCATAACCTGCTGCACCTGGTCGGAGATTTGATAGGGTGTTCGTCGTAGTGGGGCATGATTCCCGGTGTCCACCTCGTGGACTGCTAACTCAGTCCTTCCAGGCCGGTTGGAGAACACAACCCGGAAGGGTTCCAGTGTGGTTTGCAACTGCAACCACTGTGGTTCAGTTAGCGAGGCACTTACCTCCATGTCCTCAATGGACCCACCGGCCTTGGCTTGGGCCAGCATGTCCAGGAGGGTGTCTTCCTCCCCATCTTCGGGTAAGCTGCAGACCGGTAGGACGAAAGGTTCACGTTCGTGATGAGCCCTCATCATGTTGACGTGAAAGGCCTTTCGCCTACCCTGAGCGTGGTCAAGCGTGACCACGTAGGTGACCGGGTTGAGCTGTTGGTGGATGACGTACGGGCCCTCCCAGGCTGCCTGAAGCTTATCCTTTGGTACGGGGACCAGCACCCACACCTTCTGACCAACGTGTTAGGTCTGCTCCTGGGCGTTCTGGTCGTACCAGTGCTTCTGGTCAGCCTGAGCCTGCGTCATGTTGTCATGCACCAACTGCGTCAAGGTCTGCATCTTGTCACGGAAGCGCATGACATACTCCACTATGGACACTTCAGAAGGGTTCGGCTCCTCTTCCCAGGATTCTCTGACCAACCCAAGGGGTCCCCGGACTTGCCTGCCGTACAGGAGCTCGAAGGGGGAGAACCCCGTCAAGGCCTGCGGAACCTCTTGGTAAGCGAACAACGGGTGTGGGAGGTACCACTCCCAGTCGCGCCCTTGTGTCTCAACCAGCATGCGTAGCATCTGTTTGAGGGTACCATTGAAGCGTTCACACAAGCCATTGGTCTGTGGGTGATACGCACTCGATACCAGGTGCTTCACCTGCATTCTGTTACAGAGAGCCTCCATTAGGCGAGACATGAATTGGGTCCCTTGATCAGTAAGCATCTCCCTGGGAAATCCTACCCATGCAAAGATAGCCAACAGGGCATCCACCACCTTATCTGCCCTAGTTGATGACAGAGCTACTGCCTCTGGGTACCGGGTAGCATAGTCTACCACAGTAAGGATGTATTGCTTTCCAGAGCTGCTGGGGATGGCCAGTGGGCCCACAATGTCCACCGCGATCCTCTGGAAAGGCTCCTCTATCACTGGCAAAGGGATCAGGGGAGCCTTAAGAGCAGGCCCCACCTTCCCCACTCTTTGACAGGTGATACAGGAGCGGCAGTAGTTTGACACATCTGTCCCCATCTTAGGCCAATAAAGTGTTGAGACAGCCGGGCCTTTGTTTTGCTGATCCCCAAGTGTCCAGCTAGCGGGATCTCATGGGCAATCTGTAACAACTCACCCCGGAATTGCTGTGGAAAGACCAGCTGTCTTTCCCTCAACCACTCCTTTTGGGATTCTCCGGGTACTGTCTCCCGGTACAACCTTCCTCGTTCCCAGAACACCCTCTCCTTATCAGTCTCGGAGATGGGCGTCTCAGCGAGTTGTCTCAAACTCTTTAGGCTCGCATCTGTGTGCAGAGTGGCCTGAAACTCCTGGCTAGGGGAAACCAGAAGCTATGTCAGGGTCCCTTCCCCACGGGAACCCTCTTGGACCTGCTCTGGGTCTACCTCTGGTTCAGTCACAATGATGACTGAGGAGGGTCCGGAAGGCAGACAGTTATCTGCGTTCCGGGCACTCTGACTGTGGGTGACAGCAGCTACATAGGCTGTCTCCCCGGGGATTTCTACAGACCCATCAGCCGACGCTGCTATGGGCTCTACCTCCCCATCCACCCCCATTACCTCAGGAGCGTTGCTACTTATGGGCCAGTTACCTTCCTCGGTGGCACTGGTCAATCGCATGGCATCACCTTCCTCACGGTTCCCATGTATCTCCCCATTTCCTGTAGCACCGACACTCGCCCCTGTTAGGGGTTCCTCAGCCGTCTCACTCCGCAGAGCAACGTGGCTGAGCACTCCTTTACCTATGGACACATCAACTTTCACAGAAAAATCATTATCAGGTTCAGTTGGCACAGGTACAACATTTTCACCATCAATCCTAGGGAAAAAATGGTTATCAGATGCATCATTACAAGATAAAGCAGGGTCAGGTAACACATGCGATTTCCCATCATCATCATCATCATCAGGGTTAACATTACCCTTATTAGCAGATTGGGGAGGAGTGTCAGGGACGTAGTATGCAACCATCCTCCCCAAATCAGTCCCCAACAAAACATCAGTGGGCAAATTATCAGACAGCCACACTTCCTTCACCCCGCTCCCAGCACCCCATTCAATATAAACCCGGGCCATTGGCAAGGGACAGCTCATGCCCCCAATCCCAGTGACAGTTAGGGTTTTCCCCGGAATGATTTCTTCAGGGGCCGCCAGTTCAGGTCGGATGAGGGTTCGTTCAGCCCCGGTGTCCTTGAGGCCTGTAGCAACATGGCCTCCCACGGTGACGTGCTGTACGTTGTCACACACCCTCCCAGCCACACCACCCACCAAAAGAACTGCTGCATTAGGCCCTAGGGCCTTGGATTGGGAGTTATTCTGCTTGTCTGGACAGTGGGGACTGATATGACCAGTCCGATTGCAGAAGTAACACTTGCGGGGTTTGGTGGTAGGTCTGATGCTGTTGGCTACGGGGACAGGACCTCTGGTGTGTTGGCTGGCAGGGGTACTGGCGTTGGTTGCAGGCTTACCCCCTCTCCAGCTGATGTTGACTGGCTTCCGCACTTCCGATCTAAGGTTGGCCTCATAGGCATTGACAATCTGCGCTGCTTTCGTCACGTCTTTGGGCTCTCTGTCCATCACAAACTGTCGCACCTCAGCTGGGCAAAGATGTAAGAACTGGTCTTTGATCATCAGGTCTTCCAGCTGCTCAAAGGTGGTCACTGACAGTCCTTGGATCCACTGGTGAATGTGGGTCCTGAGTCCATGCACCACATCGCCGTAGCTGTCGTGTGGGCCTCGTTGGAGGTTCCAGAACATTTTACGGTAAACCTCAGGTGTAAGCTGGTACTTTGTTATCAGAGCCTGCTTGATGGCCTCATAGTCACCATCTTGTTCTTGAGGGAGGGCAGCAAACGCCTCCAGAGCTTTGCCTCTCAGCCCTGGTTCAGGTATCGTGCCCATTCGTCTGTAGGCAGCTGGTACTGTCTGCAGGCTTTCTCAAAGGCCCGCAGAAAAGTGTCCAAGTCCCTGTCCTTTTCCATCACAGGAAAGTGCTCGGGCCGGGGCTTCGGTATCTGAGCGCTGCTGGGCTCACGGCTTGACTGGGATGACCCCTGCATTTGCAGTCGGGCTAACTGCAGCTGGTACTCCCGCTCCTGGTATTGCTGGATCAGCTGCCGACATCCATCACGGTCATTGGCGGGGAGTAGTTCCAAGACCGCCAGCAGACTGGGGTTCAAACCACCCTGGTTGCTAGTAGGGCCTGTATTCAGTGGTTGGACCTCTGCTGCAGCACCATGTTTGCTTGTGCTGGTTTCTGCAGACTCTGGGCTCTGTGGCCTGGCTTGGTCTGCTTCAAATTGCACCAGTTCAGCGAACATTTGAGCCTTGGTCTTGCCCTGGGCGTTCAGGCCATGGTACGTGCATATCCCAGCAAGAGCGTCCTTCGTCTGCTGGGTGTACCAGGCTTCTCCTTTCGCAGCCATGGTTGCCAAATAAAAGATAGGATAGAAAAACGAAGAGAAAGGGAGGGGATAATTACCAGTATACACAATTGTCTCAGGACTAATAAACACTGAGTTCGTTCTCCAAACTTATTTGCGCAGAGTCCTCGCAAGAACTTTCTGCAAGTTTTTAGTGAGAGGAATGATTGCTCAAACCAAATCACTAATGCTCTAATATCCCACCGCTGCAACCAATTTGTCACGATTCCTCACCTCTGCCACCAATATGTCACGGATTTACCCCGTGACCATCACCCCTACGTCACGGATCGGGGTGACTTTAGGCCAACAGACGGCTATCACATGTGCAGGGGGGCTTATCTTAGTTATCCCTCCACTGCTACAATGTGATAAAAAAAACACACACAAGGCTATTGACCTCTTAGTTTACAGCAGGGGCTTATTTTAGGTATCCCACTGCTCTTCAATATACTACGAACTGCAGAGATTTATGAGTATCCCGCTTACAGTTCCACTTGAAACCTGCAGCTCTCTGGTGCCCCCTTTACCCTCAGGTCAGATTAGGTACTGCACCTAGGATAATTAGTCGCCAGAAAGGCTGCCTACCATGTACTGGCTATTGGGCACGCTAGAGCGAGGCGATTTAACTACTCCCGCTCAGGCAGGAACAATAATTATCAATGTCACCGTCGCTGCAACGACTCCCAATGGCACAATGCACAGTATTGCTGCCACCAGCTTCGATTAAACGGGTCCAAAGCTAACCCAAAACAGTAGCGTAATTCCCTTCAGAAGACTTAGGGTACGTTTTAGAACAGGAAGAACGAACTAGTATTAAATATTACACTCCATAAATTTTAAGGCAGTGTTTATATAAAAATATTACGAGGATGTTACAAAATGAGACAATTGCAAATATGTACAAGGTAAATTATAAAATAAACAGGGATTAAGTAAGAAAAGGTACAACTCACATGTTCTCAGTTCATATCAGGCAACCAGGCTAGTGGGTGGAGTTCCCATATGTCCCAATGCATTAGGACGGCAGTCAGGCTTCTCAGACTCCAGCAGACAGACTCCTGGGGCTGGGTAAGTGGAGTCACTTAAATAACCACAGCCTGTGACATCACCAAAAGGGTTGAGTTAAGATCGCCCTTCTCTTTCTTCAGTTTTAGTAAAATCAACCTAAGTTTGTCTAATGCCTATAACTCCGCTACAGAACATGTCATAGTCAAAACAAACCCAGCATTCATCTCGTATTAATGTTGGCATTCTCATGAGATCAAATATGCCCTATTTGTGATACATAATTACAGAGAAATCCAAACTCTGTCTCTGTTGGACTTGGAAGCTCCTGCTTACAGTGATGGATAGATGCGCCGATGGACTTTAGCAATATGTATACATTATTTATGTAACTTAAATCGTTTGCCTAATATCTTACAATAACAGAACAAAGAACCTCATGGTTTAAAAGGGAGATTTGTGCCTATGCAAGCGTAATAACCCTTCCTGGGATTGGGGGCAGGGCAGAGCATTGAGAAGAATAGCTTCACACACACTTCAGCAAACAAAACACTGAGTGAAGGGAGGGGTTTTAGCCCACCGCATGACACTAGCAGGCAAGAGAGACTAACTTAAATTGTATATTTCACACAATATCGTGACAAGGGGGATGTCTGTATATAGGGGGTGTATATATATATAAGGGGGATGTCTGTATGTAAGGGGGATGTCTGTATATAAGGGGAAGTCTGTATATAAGGGGGATGTCTGTATATAGGGGATGTCTGTATATAAGGGGGATGTCTGTAAATCGGGGGATGTCTGCATAAAGGGGGAAGTCTGTATATAAGGGGATGTCTGTATATAGGGGGATGTCTGTATATAAGGGGGATGTCTGTATATAAGGGGGGTGTCTGTATATAAGGGGGGTGTCTGTATATAGGGGGATGTTTGTATATAAGAGGGATATCTGTATATAAGGGGATGTCTGTATATAAGGGGGATGTCTGTATATAAGGGGGTGTCTGAATATAGGGGATGTCTGTAAATAGGGGGATGTCTGTATCTAAGAGGGATGTCTGAATATAGGGTGATGTCTGTATATAAGGGGGGTGTCTATATATAAGGGGAGTGTCTGTATATAGGGGGATGTTTGTATATAAGAGGAATATCTGTGTATAAGGGGATGTCTGTACATAAGGGGGATGTCTGTATATAAGGGGGTGTCTGTATATAGGGGGATGATTGTATACAGGAGGGATATCTGTATATAAAGGGGATGTCTGTATATATAGGGGATGTCTGTATATGGGGGGATGTCTTTATATAAGGGGGATTTCTGTATATAAGATGGATTTCTGTATATTAGGTGGATGTCTCTATGTAAGGGGGATGTCTGTATATAGGGGATGTCTGTATATAAGGGGGTTGTCTGTATATAGGGAGATGTCTGTATATAAGGGGGATGTCTGTATATAGGGGGATGTCTGTATATAAGGAGGATGTCTATATATAAGGGGGATGTCTGTATATAAGGGGGATGTCTGTATATAGGGGATGTCTGTATATAGGGGGATGTCTGTATATAAGGGGGATGTCTATAAATAAGGTGGATGTCTGTTTATAGGGGGATGTCTGTATAAGGGGGATGTCTGTATATAAATAAGGTGTCTGTATATAGGGGGATGTCTGTACATATAGGGGATGTCTGTATATAGTGGGATGTCTGTATATAAGGGGATGTCTGTATATATGGGTATGTCTGTATATAAGGGGGATGTCTGTATATAAGGGGGATGTCTGTATATAAGGGGGTGTCTGAATATAGGGGATGTCTGTATATAGGGGGATGTCTGTATCTAAGAGGGATGTCTGTATATAGGGTGATGTCTGTATATAAGGGGGGTGTCTGTATATAAGGGGGGTGTCTGTATATAGGGGGATGTTTGTATATAAGAGGGATTTCTGTGTATAGGGGGATGTCTGTACATAAGGGGGATGTCTGTATATAGTGGGATGTCTGTATATAAGGGGGATGTCTGTATATATGGGTATGTCTGTATATAAGGGGGATGTCTGTATATAAGTATATAAGAGGGATGTCTGTATATAAGGGGGTTGCCTGTATATAAAGGGGATACCTGTATACACGTGGGATGTCTGTATACACGTGGGATGTCTGTATATAAGGGGGATGTCTGTATATAGCAGGATATCTGTATATAAGGTGATGTCTTTATATAAGGGAGATGTCTGTATATAGGGGTATGTCTGTATATAAGGGGGATGTCTGTATATTATGGGGATGTCTGTATATAGGGAAATGTCTGTATATGATGGGGATGTCTGTATATAAGTGGGATGTCTGTTTATAAGAGGATGTCTGTATATAGGGGGATGTCTGTATATAAGGGGGATGTCTGTATATAGGGTTATGTCTGTATATAAGGGTGATGTCTGTATATAATGGGGATGTCGGTATATAATGGGGATGTCTGTATATAGGGTTATGTCTGTATATAAGGGTGATGTCTGTATATAATGGGGATGTCGGTATATAATGGGGATGTCGGTATATAATGGGGATGTCTGTATATAAGGGGGATGTCTGCATATAAGGGGGATGTCTATATATAAGGGGATGCTTGTATATAAGGGTGATGCCTGTATATAAGTGGGATGTCTGTATATAAGGGGATATCTGTATATAAGGGGGATGTCTGTATATAGGGTTGTCTGTATATAAGGGGGATGTCTGTATGTAGGGAGATGTCTGTTAATAAGGGGATGTCTGTATATAGGGGTATGTCTGTATATAAGGGGGATGTCTGTACATAGGGGGATGTCTGCATATAGGGGGATGTATGTATATAAGGGATGTCTGTGTAAAGTGGGATGTCTGTATATAAGGGGGATGTCTGTATATAGGGGATGTCTGTATATAAGGGGGATGTCTTTATATAGGGGGATATCTGTATATAAGGGAGATGTCTGTATTTAGGGGGATGTCTGTATATAAGGGGGATGTCTTTATATAGGGGGATGTCTGTATATAAGGGGGATGTCTGCATATAAGGGGGATGTCTGCATATAAGGGGGATGTCTATATATAAGGGGATGCTTGTATATAAGGGGGATGCCTGTATATAAGTGGGATGTCTGTATGTAGGGGATGTCTGTATATATATGGGGGAAGTCTGTATATAGGGGGATGTCTGTATATAAGGGGGATGTCTGTATATAGGGGTTGCCTGTATATAAGGGGGATGTATGTATGTAGGGGGATGTCTGTTTATAAGGGGATGTCTGTATATAGGGGTATGTCTGTATATAAGGGGGGATGTCTGTATATAGGGGGATGTCTGTATATAAGGGGGATGTCTGTATATAGCGAGATGTCTGTATATAAGGGGGATGTCTGTATATAGGTGGATGTCTGTATATAAGGGAGATGTCTGTATTTAGGGGGATGTCTTTATATAAGCGGGATGTCTGCATATCAGGGGATGTCTGTATATAAGGGGAATGTCTGCATATAGGGGGATTTCTGCATATAAGGGGGATGTTTGAATATAAGAGGGATGTTTGTATATAGGGGATGTCTGTATATAAGGGGGATGTCTGTATATAAGGGGGTGTCTGCATATAGGGGGATGTCTGTATATAGGGGGATGTCTGTATATAAGGGGGATGTCTGTATATAGGGTGATGTCTGTATATAAGTGGATTTCTGTATATAAGGGGGATGTCTGTATGTAAGCGGGATGTCTGTATATGGGGGATGTCTGTATATGGGGGGATGTGTGTATATAAGGGGGATTCCTGTATATAATGGGGATGTCTGTATATTAGGGGGATGTCTGTATGTAAGGGGGATGTCTGTATATAGGGGATGTCTGTATATATGAGGCTGTCTCTATATAGGGGGATGTCTGTATATAAGGGGGATGAATGTATATAGGGGATGTCTGTATATAAGGGGAATGTCTGTATATAAGGGGGATGTCTGTATATAAGGGGGATGTCTGTATATAAGGGGGATGTCTCTTTATAGGTGGATGTCTGTATATAAGGGGTATGTCTGTATATAGGGGGATATCTCTACATAAGGGGGATGTCTGTATATAGGGGGATGTCTGTATATAAGGGGGATGTCTTTATATATGGGGATCTCTGTATATAAGGGGATGTCTGTATATAAGTATTATAAGGGGATGTCTGTATATAGGGGATGTCTGTATATAAGGGGATGTCTGTATATAGCGGGATGTCTGTATATAAGGGGGATGTCTGTATATAGGGGGATGTCTGTAAATAAGGGGGAAGTCTTTATATAGAAGGATGTCTGTATATAATGGGGATGTCTGTATATAAGGGGGATGTCTGTATATAGGGGGATATCTGTATATAATGGGGATCTCTGTTATGATCGCCTAGGAGCAGCATGGACGAGCTCTGGAGTAGGTGGCCTCTATGCTGACCGCAGATCCTGAACTTAACACAGCAACTATAAGTAGCCGTGGGATGTTCCTGTCACTCCCTCGACACCTCGTCACAGCCGGAGGACTAATTACTCCTAAAGAAAGAAACAGGAAAACTATCTTGCCTCAGAGAAAATCCCCAAAGGAAAGACAGCCCCCACAAATATTGACTGTGAGAGGAGAGGGAAATTACAAACGCAGACTGAAAACAGAATTTAGAAAAGGAGGCCACGCTACCTAGAAAGAAAAGACAGGACAGAGTACTGTGCGGTCAGTATTAAAATACTACAAAAATCCACCACAGAGAATACAAAAATCTCCACACCTAACCAAAGGCATGGAGGGTAACTCTGCAACTCCAGAGCTTCCAGCTTGGCTGAATAAATCCTTACACAGACAAAGCTGGACAAGAAAAAACATAGCAATTCACTGAACTATAAAGTCCACCGCATGTGGACTGCAAAAACAAAGCCAGGACTTATCTTTGATGATCTGGACAATCCAGCAGGAGAAATAAAGCAGAGATGTGAATCCTCCAGAAAACAATTGACAACTGGCACTCACTAAAGGCTAAATAGCCCCGTCCAAAGTGGAAGCACCTGATGACTGCTGTGAAGGACAAACAGCAGCACTACCACTTATAACCACCGGAGGGAGCCCAAGAGCAGAACCCACAACAGAATTCACAACAGATCTCTGTATATAAGTGGGATGTCTGTTTATAAGGGGATGTCTGTATGTAGGGGGATGTCTGTTTATAAGGAGGATGTCTGTGTATAGGGGGATGTCTGTATATAAGGGTGATGTCTGTATATAATGGGGATGTCGGTATATAATGGGGATGTCTGTATATAGGGGGATGTCTGTATATAAGGGGGATGTCTGCATATAAGGGGGATTTCTATATATAAGGGGGATGCCTGTATATAAGAGGGATTCCTGTATATAAGTGGGATGTTTGTATATAGGGGGATGTCTCTATATATGGGGGAAGTCTGTATATATGGGGATGTCTGTATATAAGGGGATGTATGTATATAGGGGTTGGCTGTATATAAGGAAGATGTCTGTATGAAGGGGGATGTCTGTATGTAGGGGGATGTCTGTTTATAAGGGGATGTCTGTATATAGGGGTATGTCTGTATATAAGGGGGATGTCTGTATATAGGGGGATATCTGTATATAAGAGGCATGTCTGTATATAGGGGATGTCTGTATATAAGGGCGATGTCTGTATATAGGGGGATGTATGTATATAAGTGAAGTCTGTATATAGGGGATGTCTGTATATAAGGGGGATGTCTGTATATAGGGGATGTCTGTATATAAGGGAGATGTCTGTATTTAAGGGGATGTCTGTATATAGGGGGATGTCTGTATACAGGGGATGTCTATATAAGGGGGATGTCTGTTTATAGGGGGTTGTCTGTATATAATGGGGATGTCTGTATATAAGGAGTGTGTGTGTATATAGGGGGATGTCTTTATGTAAGGGGGATGTCTGTATCCAAGGGGGATGTCTGTATATTGGGTGATGTCTGTATATAGGGGGATGTCTGTATATATGGGGGATGTCTGTATATAAGGGGAATGTCTGTATATAGTGGGATGTCTGTATATAAAAGGGATGTCTGTATATAATGGGGATGTCTGTATATAAGGGGGATGTCTGTATATAGGGGGATGTCTGTATGTAAGGGGGATGTCTGTACAATATATAAGGGGGAAGCCTGTATATAAGTGGGATGTCTGTATATAGGGGGATGTCTGTTTATAAGGGGGATGTCTGTATATATGGGGGATGTCTGTATGTAAGGGGGTTGTCTGTACACAAGGGGGATGTCTGTATATAGGGGATGTCTGTATATAAATGGGATGTCTGTATATAAGGGGGATGTCTGTATATCGGGGGATGTCTGTATATATGGGGGATGTCTGCATATAGGGGGATGTCTGCATATAAGGGGGATGTCTGTATATAAAAGGGATGTCTGTATATAGGGGGATATCTGTATATAAGTGGGATGTCTGTATTTAAGGGGGTTGTCTGTATATAAGGGATGTCTGTATATAAAGGGGATGTCTGTATATAGGTGATGTCTGTATATAATGGTGATGTCTGTTTATAAGGGGGATGTCTGTATGTAAGGGGGATGTCTGTATATGGTGGATGTATAAGGGGCTGTCTGTATATAGGGGGCTGTCTGTATATAAGGGCGATGTACGTATATAGGGGATGTCTGTGTATAGGGGGATGTCTGTATATAGGGGGATGTCTGTATATAGGGGGATGTCTATATAAGGGGGATGTCTGTATATAGGGGGATGTCTGTATATAGGGGGATGTCTGTATATAAATGGGTTGTCTGTATATAGGGGGATGTCTGTATATAAGAGGGTTGTCTGCATATAAAGGGGATGTCTGTATATAGGGGGATGTCTGTATATAAGGGGGATATCTGTATATAGGGCGATGTCTGTATATAGGGGGATGTCTGTATATAGGGGATGTCTATATATAAGGGGGATGTCTGTATATAAGGGGGTTGTCTGTATATAGGGGGATGTCTGTATTTAAGGGGATGTCTGTATATAAGGGGGATGTCTGTATATTTGGGATGTCTGTATATAGGGGGATGTCTGTATACAGGGGGATGCTTGGATATTAGGAGGATGTCTGTATATATGGGGATGTATGTATATACGGGGGATGTCTGTATATAGAGAAATGTCTGTATATAAGGGGTATGTCTGTATATAGGGGGATGTCTGTATATAAGGGGGATGTCTGTATATAAGGGGGTGTCTGTTTATATGGGGAATGTCTGTATATTTGGGGATGTCTGTATATTGGGGGATGTCTGTATATAGGGGGATGTCTGTATATAAGGGGGATGTCTGTGCAGCTCCCAGAGTCCTGGTTGCTGCAGTAATGTCATTCTTCCACCAGGGGGAGTGATATTACGTCTGATGGCACTAAAGGAGTTCATCTTTCCAGGTATCACAGCATCACAACACATTTCACACTCCAGACCACCAGGGGGAGCCATGCTCCTATCTAGTAGGGCACTCCTCACAGAAGGGTAAAACTGGTGGGTTGGATAGAAAGTTAGAGAGAAGCTGGCTGGGCTTTGCCCAGGCAACACCTGGCAGGCACACAGGGGGAAAGGAGGAACATCTGAGCTGCAGACAGAGGGTCCCTGTCAGGGGTGGGATCCTGACAGAGGCCTAGCGAGAAAGAAACACACGGAGCTGCGTCTGCCACACGTGCGGCAGTATCCTAAGAAAGGACACGAAGAAAATTGTATTGTAGAGAGTGAGAAACAAGCACAAGGAGATAATACCGGGAGGAGTTCTGCCCCGAGATCGGCAGCCTCCTTCTGAGGCGCGTAGCCAGTGGCCGGAACACTGAGGGAGTAATTGACTCTATGCATTACTTCAGAGACCGGCAGGACAGTTAATTCCAAGTTGGCTGCCCGACCTAAAATACCTAAGAAGACACGGTGGCAAATTGTGGGGGTCGGGGCGTCTCTAGCGTCCCTATAAACAAGCCTCAGGCCATCCCAGTCATACGGGTTCATCCTATCCATACCATCTGGGGGACAGAGAGAGAGAACATCAGAAACATCCACAAAGGTTGTGAGGACTATCCCGTGGTGCTCAGCAGGGAAGTACTACAACACACAGGCTCTAGTAGGAAGGCTACTGATTTCCACCTGGATGATAGAGCTCTGGATTTGCCTTCAGACCGGCAGGACTCTGCCTGCCTTGTGAACGGTACTCTGGACTGTAGACGCTGAAGTCTTCAGTAAAAGGTAAAGAGACTGCAACTTTTGTGTCCTCGTTATTCATTGCGCCTTACATCATCCACCATCACCACCTACACCTCTGGGAAGCCCTGGGGACATACTTCACCTGTGGGAAGGTATACCATCTAGCTGCCGTTCCATCACCCCAGCGGACCCCTAAGCAGCATCGGTCACCCTGACCAAACACCACAGGTGGCGTCACGAACACCAGACAAACTTCACCCTTTTAATTGGGCGCCCCTCGAAGGGCCACGGACCGGGTCGGGCCACCGTGACATTCCCCAGAAACCGAGAAGGACCCGGTACCGAGTACCCCATTGCCCTTAACATGGGGGTGCTACATCTGTATATAGGGGGATGTCTGTATATAGGGGGATGTCTGTATATAGGGGGATGTCTGTATATAAGGGGGATGTCTGTGTGGCCAAAGTGGCTACCGATGAGCTGTGTGCACCAATGTGGCTACCAAGGATTCCTGCATGCCAAAATGGCTACTAAGGGGCCAAAGTGGCTAGCAAGGGGCCCCGCACATCAAATTGGCTACCCAGGGGCAGGGCCCTGCATGCCAGACTTACTCCTGAGGTTCATTGGCAGCTGGCAGCGCTGTTCAAGCACCATGTATTTCCTTCAGGAAATGCCCATCTAGTTTTATTCTGTTATCTCAGAATATAAAGTCAATATGCTTTTGACTTGTATTTAAATCCTGCAGTAATTAGAGATTATAATCTTCATTGAAGTGACTGCCAACACAAATATTACCAACTGATATTTTACAATGTAAATCATTATCTAATAGTTCTTAAACACTAAAAATAATTTAAAATGGCTGGAATAGTGGTATTATGCAGTTTTTTAAAAAAAAATATATATTAGTGTAAAAATACTTTTTAAACTTGTGCACACATTTTGCAAAGGTTGTCACTTCTGTGTTTTTATTTTGTGAGAATTTGCACGGACCCCAGGAAATAGCTTTAGGGTTCACAGTGACATGATTCTCAATAACAATTAGAGTCAATAGAATATAAATATTAACAATCCTGTTAGAAAGATCCTCACACCCAAATAGTTTTATACTGTCAAGTTGCTCTCTGAAAAATATTGTTATCCACTCCTCTACTTTTTCAATCTGTTGCTCCCTAACTGTTGCTCACTGGACAGGGGAAGAAATAGAGTGGTCACTGGAAATCCTACACCACTAACTTGATTTATGATGAGCTTAGAGAGTTTTACACATAGAAACACTTACTCCTGTGATAAAACAGGCAGGGAAATGCAGTACCTCACAGAAATGAGCAGCAGCAAGCCCCAACTGTGTCATCTGTATACCCACTTATCATAAGTGACTTACCGTATATACTCGAGTATAAGCCGAGATTTTCAGCCCAAAAAAATGGGCTGAAAGCGCCCCTCTCGGCTTATTCTCGAGTCATTGTCGGCGGGGGGGTCGGTGGGTGAGGGGGAGCGATGCCTGTCAAATACTCACCTACTCCCGGCGCTCCTGATGTGGTCCCCGCATGTCCCACAGTGTTCGGCGCGGCAGCTTCAAGTTCTTCCCCTCTTCAGCGGTCACGTGGTACCTCTCATTAAAGTTATGAATATGGACTCCACGTCCATAGGGGTGGAGCCGCATATTCATTACTGTAATGAGCGGTACCATGTGACCGCTCACTACAGGAAGAAGCTGTGTTGCCGTATACCGTGGGACATGCAGGTACCGCGTCAGGAGCACCGGGAGTAGGTGAGTATATTTACTTTCCCTCGTTCCACCAAAGCTCCGTCTTCCTGTCCTCTTGCTGTGACTGTTCAGGTCAGAGGGCACGATGACATATTAGTGTGCGCACCGCCCTCTGCCTGAACAGTCAGTGCAGAGAGACGGGACACTGAGGAGCGGCGGTGAGAGGTGAGTATGTCATTTTTTTTTTTAGTGCAGCAGCAGCATTACATTACATGTGGCACAATGCTATATGGTGCGTCTATGGGGCCATAACTGCATGGAGCATTATATGGAGCATCTATGGGGACATAACTGCATGGAGCATTATATGGGGTATCTATGGGGCCATAACTGCATGGAGCATTATATGGGGCCATAACTGCATGGAGCATTATATGGGGCATCTATGGGGCCATAACTGCATGGAGCATTATATGGGGCATCTATGGGGCCATAACTGCATGGAGCATTATATGGGGCATCTATGGGGCCATAAGGAACTGCATGGAGCATTACATGGGGCATCTTATGGGGCCATAAAGAACTGCATGGAACATTATATGGGGCATATTTGTATATGGAGAATCTTATGGGGCCATAATGAACTGTATGGAGCATGATATGGGGCTCCTGATTCAATATGGATATTCAAAAACACTTAACCTACTGATGTCTCAATTAATTTTACTTTTATTGGTATCTATTTTTTTTTTTACATTTACCGGTAGCTGCTGCATTTTCCACCCTAGGCTTATACTCGGGTCAATAAGTTTTCCCAGTTTTTTGTTGCAAAATTAGGGGGGTCGGCTTATACTCGGGTCGGCTTATACTCAAGTATATACGGTATGCCTCCTCCTCTGGCCAAGAGCTGTGTCGATATGTACTGACCATGAGCTACACCAGCACTTTATGGTCAGACACAGCAAATAAGACACTATATAGCAGGGGCACAGTTATAAGAATATCTCAACACAAGAACATTATTTTAAAAATTTCCAAATGTAGAACTTATTATTAACCCAAGATCTATTCATTAACCCCTTCAAGTCGCGGCCCTTTTTCGTTTTTGCGTTTTCGTTTTTCACTCCCCTCCTTCCCAGAGCCATAACTTTTTTATTTTTCCGTCAATATGGTCATGTGAGGGCTTATTTTTTGCGGGACGAGTTGTCCTTTTGAACGACATCATTGGTTATACCATGTCTTTTACTAGAAAACGGGAAAAAAATTCCAAGTGCGGTGAAATTGCAAAAAAAGTGCAATCCCACACTTGTTTTTTGCTTGGCTTTTTTGCTAGGTTCACTAAATGCTAAAACTGACCTGCCATTCTGATTCTCTAGGTCATTACGAGTTCATAGACACCTAATATGTCTAGGTTATTTTTTATCCAAGTGGTGAAAAAAAATTCAAAACTTTGCTTAAAAAAAAAAAAAAAAGTGCCATTTTCCGACACCCGAAGCGTCTCCATTTTTCGTGATCTGGGGTCGTGCAAGGGCTTATTTTTTGCATGCCGAGCTGACATTTTTAATAATATCACTTTTGTGCAGATACGTTCTTTTGATCACCCGTTATTGCATTTTAATGCAATGTCGCGGCGACCAAAAAAACGTAATTCTGGCGTTTTTAATTTTTTTCTCGCTACGCTGTTTAGCGATCAGGTTAATGCTTTTTTTTGTTGATAGATAAGGGCGATTCTGAACGCGGTGATACCAAATACGTGTAGGTTTGATTTTTTTTTATTGTTTTATTTAGGATGGGGCGAAAGGGGGGTGATTTAAACTTTTATGTTTTTTACGTTTTTTTCATATTTTTAAAAACATTTTTTTTTACCTGTGCTATGCTTCAATAGCCTCCATGGGAGGCTAGAAGCTGGCACAACTTGATTGGCTCTGCTACATAGCAGCGATCATCAGATCGCTGCTATGTAGCTGAAATGCAGGTGGGCTGTGAGCGCCGACCACAGGGGAGCGCTCACAGCAGGCCGGCATCAGTAACCATAGAGGTCTCAAGGACCTCTATGGTTACTGTCCTGACACATCGCCGACCCCTGATCATGTGACAGGGGTCGGCGATGACGTCATTTCCGGCCGCCCGGCCGGAAGCTTTAGTTAAATGCCGCTGTCTGCGTTTGACAGCGGCATTTAACAGGTTAATAGCAGCGGGTGAATAGCGATTTCACCCGCCGCTATTGCGCACACATGTCAGCTGTACAAAACAGCTGACATGTCGCAACTTTGATGTGGGCTCAGTGCCGGAGCCCACATCAAAGGGGGATTCACGGCATGTGCAGTACATGTACGGCGCATGTCGTGAAAGGGTTAAAATGTCCTTTGCTTATGGTACAACCCCTTAAGTTATCTTAAACCTCTTAGGTGAAATGATGTTCTGTGACAAGTTCTCAAGATGGTGCATTATTTGTAAAGATAAATTTGGCTACATCTCAAAAGATATCCCACAATGAAAGTGGTATGTACATTATGTGATGCACAGCAACTCTTGTGCCAAGAACATTCTATGTTGTGTGCAAAGTCATACATCTGCCCCAGGGGTTTTTTACCCTTGGACTAATGCAGAATAGTAATAATTTAAATCATTTCACGTTGAAAGCACATTCAGAAAGAAAGGCATTCTTTCCACAATGCCAAAAAGTTATTGAGCTCACAACATAGAGAGACCAAATCTCATTGTGCATGAAAGAAACACATCTGGACAAGGCTTTTAACTTCATCTGCTTTAGGAGGAAAGTGGGGGAACTTTTTCTCATTAGACAAGCATGCATGAAAAGGCATTTAACACACAACTCTTTAACAGTAAATAACCTTAAGTTCAGTTTTCTCTGCATTAGTTTTACATCAATAAGGTGCAGCGCCCCAGAGTCCTGGTCGTTGCAGTAATGTCATTCTTCCACCAGGGGGAGTGATATTACGTCTGATGGCAATAAAGGAGATCTTCCCACCAGGTATCACAAACCATACACCACACTTCACACTCCAGACCAACAGGGGGAGCCTTGCTCCTATCTACTAGGGCACTCCTCACAGTTGGGTAAAACTGGTGGGCTGGATAGAAAGTTAGAGAGAAGCTGGCTGGGCTTTGCCCAGACAAGACCTGTCAGGCAGACAGGGGAAGGAGGAACATCTGAACTGCAGACAGAGAGTTCCTGACAGGGGTGGGATCCTGTCAGAGGCCTAGCTAGAAAGCTACGGAGCTGCACCTGCCCCACGTGCAGCAGCATCCTAAGAAAGGACATGAAGAGAATTGTGTTGTAGTGTCATAGCACAAGGAGATAACACCAGAAAGAGTTCTGCCCTGTAACAGGCTGCCTCCTTCTGAGGCGCGAAGCCGGTGGCCGGAACACCGAGGGAGCAACCTGTTATGATCTGGTGGCCCAGGAGTAGCATTGGACATACTCTGGAGAAGGTGGTATCTATACTGACCGCGGACCCTGAACTTAACACCGCAACTAGAAGTAGCCGTGGGATGTACCTACTGATCCTAGACACCTCGACACAGCCGGAGGACTAATTAACCCTATAGATAGAAAAGGGAAAACTATCTCGCCTCAGAGAAAATTCCCAAAGGATAGGCAGCCCCCCACAAATATTGACTGTGAGAGGAGAGGAAAAAACATACACAGGCTGAAAACAGGATTTAGCAAAGGAGGCCAATCTAGCTAAATAGGAAAGATAGGACAGAGAACTATGCGGTCAGTATTAAAATACTAGCAAATATCCACCACAGAAAATACAAAAGACTCCACATCTAACTAAAGATATGGAGGGTATATCTGCCTCTCCAGAGATTCCAGCTTGACTGCATAAATCCTTACACAGATTAAGCTGGACAAGAAAAAACAAGAAATGCACTGAACAATGAGGCCCACAACATGTGGGCTGCAAAACAAGCAGAACTTATCTTGGTGAAAAGACCAGGAAGCAGGAGAAACCATGAAGGGATGTGAATCCTCCAGAATACAATGGACAACTGGCACTGACTGAAGGGTGAGGCCAGACTAAATAGCCCAGTCCAGAGTGGACACACCTGATAACTGCTGTGAAGGACAGACAGCAGCGCTACCACTTATAACCACCGGAGGGAGCCCAAGAACAGAATTCACAACAGCAACCGTCTCCAAGCCTTGCTCCAGAGACTGGCAGGACAGTCAATTCCAAGTTGGCTGCCCGACCTTAATACCTAGGAGACACGGTGGCAACTTGTGGGGTCGGGGCATCTCTAGGGTCCCTATAAAAAGCCTCAGGCCATCAGTCATATGGGTTTGTCCTATCCATACCATCTAGGGGACAGAGAGGAAGAAATAACATCTAGAACATCTACAATAGTTGTGAGGACCTTACCGAGAAGCTCAGCAGGGAGGTACTACAACACACAGGTGCTAGAGGAAGGCTACTTATTTCCACCTGGATAAGGGGACTCTGGATTTGCCTTCGGACCGGCCGGACTCTGCCTACCCTGTGGTCTGTACCCTGGACTGTGGATGCTGGAGCCTCCAGTAAAAGGTAAAGAGACTGCAACCTTGTGTCCTCGTTATTCACTGCGCCTTACATCATCCGCCATCACCACCAACACTTCTAGGAACCCCTGGGGATACACTTCACCTGTGGGAAGGTATACCATCTTGCTGCCATAAAATTCACCCCAGCGGACCCCTAAGCAGCGTCGGTCACCCTGACCGAATACCACAAGTGACGTCACGAACACTACCCCTTTAAAGACCTTTCCCAAAACCATAAAAACTCTCTTGTATCGGACGTCCCCCCAAAGGGCCACGGACTGGGTCGGGTCACCGTGACATCCCCGCAGAACACTGAAGGACCCGGTGCCGAGTACCCCATTGCCCTTTGCGTGGGGGCGCTCCAAATGCACTTATGTAAGAATACAGAAATCAGCTTCTGGCTCATTTTTATCAATAAGTATTATTTTCCCTTAAGAATTTCAGACACTACCAGCATTAAAATGTTGTAGAAATGACAAAATTGATTTGATGCAAATCAAATTTATGTTACATTTTTAGCCATTCGATGATCACAGCAAATTTGAACAATATAAGCCTCACTCTAAGTAAAAGGCTAAAAAGGTCAACCACTATTCTACATGACCTCTGAAATGGCTTGGCGGACTTCCCAACATGTCTTGCAACTATCACATAACATAGAATAGCTATTAAAATATCGGTGGAGTATGGTTGGAATCTAATGGTCAGAGGAGCAAGAGCAGGGAACAACAAGCAGTCATAGAAGTCCTTGGAAGTAGCAATAAAAGTTGTAGAGACAATGAGGAAACAAAGGGTGTTATTAGTGGAGCACACTCTGACTGGGTCGCGGTTAGCAGTGGGGTGCCGCAGAGGTCGTAGTTGGGCCCACTTCTTTTTAACATATTTATTAATGACCTTGTAGGGGGCATACAGAGTAGAATTTCAATGTTTGCAGATGACACTAAACTCTGCAGGGTAATCAATTCAGAGGAGGACAATTTTATATTACAGGAGGATTTATGTAAACTAGAAGTTTGGGCTGATAAATGGCAAATGAGCTTTAATGGGGATAAATGTAAGGTCATGCACTTGGGCAGAAGAAATAATATGTATAATTATGTGCTTAATTGTAAAACACTGGGCAAAACTGTCACTGAAAAAGACCTGGGTGTACGGGTGGATGACAAACTCACATTTAGTGGCCAGTGTCAGGCAGCTGCTGCAAAATCAAATAATATAATGGGATGCATTAAAAGAGGCATAGATGCTCATGAGGAGAACATAATTTTACCTCTATACAAGTCACTAGTGGGACTAAACTTAGAATACTGTGTACAGTTCTGGTCTTCGGTGTATAAGAAAGACATAGCTGAACTGGAGCGGGTGCAGAGAAGAGCGACCTAGGTTATTAGAGGACTGGGGGGTCTGCAATACCAAGATAGATTATTATACTTGGGGCTATTTAGTTTGGAAAAACGAAGGCTTGGGGGTGATCTTACTACAATGTATAAATACATGAGAGGACAGTACAAAAAATTTCTAATGATCTTTTTACTCATAGACCTGAGACAGGGACAAGGGGGCATCCTCTACATCTGGAGGAAAGAAGGTTTAATCAAAATCACAGATGCGGATTCTATACTGTAAGAGCAGTGAGACTATGGGACTTTCTGCCGTATGATGTTGTAATTAGGGTTGAGTGAAACGGATCGGTTAATTTCATAAATCGCCGACTTTTGGCAAAGTCGGGTTTCGTGAAACCCGAGCCGATCCCAGTGTGGGATCGGCCATGTGGTCGGCGATCTTCGTGACAAAGTTGCGTTTCATATGACGCGTTCAGGGCCATTTCTCAGCCAATGAAGGTGGACGCAGAGTGTGGGCAGCGTGATGACATAGGTCTCGGTACCCACCATCTTAGAGAAAGGCATTACAGTGATTGGCTTGCTTTCAGCGGCATCACAGGGGATATAAAGGGGCGTGCACGCCGACCGCCATCTTACTTCTGCCGATCGTAGCATAGGAAGAGGTTGCTGCAGCTTCGTCAGAAGAAGGGATATTGTTAGGGAGGAAAGATTAACCCCCAAACCGCTTGTGCTGTAGCGATTTCCACTGTCCAACACCACCTTTTCTTTGCAGGGACAGTGGAGGCTAGATTTCTGTGCATCAGCTCTGTAGCTTATAAGGCTCCCTGATAGCTGCATTGCTGTTTGTACGCCGCTGTGCAAACCAACTGCTTTTTTCAAAGCAAAAATCCTGTTGCTTCTTTCTGCACAGTTCTCTTGTTTCTTTGTCCACACTCTTGTGTGCAGCAGTCCTTTTTATTTCTGCCATACTTGTCCTTTGATCATTGTAGGGAGATTGAAATTCTACTACAGCCCTTGTATTTTTTATATATCTGCCAGCCACATTCTGCCACTCAAACTGTGTAGTGTAATACAGTGGGCCTGATTTTTCTGCTGTCTCCCACACATAAAAAGGGAGATTTATATTGCCACTGAGTGCATCTGCGTCAGTCCTGTTTGTGGCATATCTGCCAGCCACTTTCTGCCACTCAAACTGTGTAGTGTAATACAGTGGGCCTGATTTCTTTCTGCATTCTCCCACACCTATAAAGGGAAATTTCTATTGCCACTAAGTGCATCTGCGTAAGTCCTGTTTGTGGCATATCTGTCAGCCACTTTCTGACACTGAAACTGTGTAGTGTAATACAGTGGGCCTGGTTTTCCCAGCAGTCTCCCACCCACACCTATAAAGGGAAATTTCAATTGCCACTAAGGGCATCTGCGTCAGTCCTGTTTGTGGCATATCTGTCAGCCACTTTCTGACACTGAAACTGTGTAGTGTAATACAGTGGGCCTGATTTTCCCAGCAGTCTCCCACCCACACCTATAAAGGGAAATTTCTATTGCCACTAAGGGCATCTGCGTCAGTCCTGTTTGTGGCATATCTGTCAGCCACTTTCTGTCACTGAAACTGTGTAGTGTAATACAGTGGGCCTGATTTTCCCAGCAGTCTCCCACCCACACCTATAAAGGGAAATTTCTATTGCCACTAAGGGCATCTGCGTCAGTCCTGTTTGTGGCATATCTGTCAGCCACTTTCTGACACTGAAACTGTGTAGTGTAATACAGTGGGTCTGATTTTCCCAGCAGTCTCCCACACCTATAAAGGGAGATTTAAATTCACAACAAGTTTACGAAAACCTTCTACCTGGTTTTACATTACCATATAAGGGTTGTTAGTTTGGTTACATTTTTCCAAGAATGAGGAAGTCTGGTGGAAGAGGTCGTGGCCGTGGGCGGTCATTGCCAGCTGGTAATGATGGTAGTGGTGGTGGAGCATCAGGTGGTCGTGGGAAAAGCAAAATAGCACCTAAGTCTCGAGTTGTTGAGCCAGCGTCATCATCTGGCTACACAAGGCCTCGAGCGCTCCCTTTTCTGGGAGTAGGAAAACCACTTTTAAAGCCGGAGCAGCAGGAAAAAGTTTTGGCTTTCCTTGCTGACTCTGCCTCCAGCTCTTTCGCCTCCTCTTCGGAAAGTGCAAAATTTAAAAGCAGCGTGTCGTCAGTGGATGCTCCCGGTCAGGAACAAGTCGCTTCCTTGTGTCCTTCACCCAGAACAACAGTGAAGGATGCGTCAGGCCACACAACAGGTTACTCCATGGAGCTCTTTACACATACCGTGCCTGGGTTAGAAAGGGAAATTGTTAACAGGCCATGCCCATTACAAGATGAATCGGACATGGAGTGCACAGATGCACAGCCACAGCTAGATTATTATGCTGTTCCATTGACTCAGATCACAACATTGCCCTCGCAGTGTACTGAGCCAGAATCTGACCCTGATGAGACTATGGTGCCCCGTCCCGAACACTATAGCACCGGCTTACACGGTGACACAGAGGAAGGTGCACAGGACATAGAAGAGGAGGTGATAGATGACCCAGTTGTTGACCCCAATTGGCAGCCATTTTGGGAACAGGGTGCCGCTGGCAGTAGCTCTGAAGCGGAGGAGGAGCCGCAGCCGGCATCAACATCGCAACAGCTTTCATCTGGCAGGCCCGTATCTGGCTAAAAACGTGTGTCAAAACCAAAAACAGTTGTAGGACAGCGTGGCCATCCAGTTAAAGTAGCACAGTGAGCAATGCCTGAAAAGGTATTCGATAGTAGGAAGAGTGCAGTCTGGCAATTTTTTAACCAAGATCCGAATGATCAGTGCAAAGTGATCTGTAAGAAATGCTCAAGGACCTTTAGCAGAGGTCAGAATGTCAAAAATTTAAATACAACTTGCATGCATAGACATTTAACCACCATGCACTTGCAAGCCTGGACTAACTACCAAACGTCCCATAACGTTGTTGCACCCACTTACAATGAAGCTAGTCAGCAACGCTACATTCCTTCCCTCACTGTAAGCCCACCGTTTACGACACCACCTGCAGCAAATGTGGAGGTATCGTCGCAAGGCCAAAGCAGTCAGGGAATCACCAGGTTCTTTGTAGGAAACACTGTATGTAGGCCAACAGCAAGAATACCATCACCAACCCTCTCTGTCTGCCATGTCCACCACCACCCCCGCTAGTTTCACCATATGCAGCTCTCCAGTCCAGCTCACCCTACAAGAAACTCTCGTTAGGAAAAGGAAGTACTCATCCTCTCATTCGCGAACACAGGGTTTGAACGCCCACATTGCTAGACTAATCTCGTTAGAGATGATGCCCTACCGGTTGGTTGAAAGCGAAGCTTTCAAAGCCCTGATGGCCTACGCAGTACCACGCTATGACCTACCCAGTCGACACTTCTTTCCGAGAAAAGCCATCCCAGCCCTCCACCAGCATGTCAAAGACCGCATTGTCCATGCACTCAGGCAATCTGTCAGTAGAAAGGTGCACCTCACAACAGAAGCATGGACCAGTAGGCATGGCCAGGGACATTATGTGTCCATCACGGCACACTGGGTTAATGTGGTGGATGCAGGGTCCACAGGGGACAGCCATATTGGGACAGTTCTGCCTAGCCCACGGTCTAGGAAACAGTTGGCTGTAGGCATTCGCGTCCCCTCCTCCTCATCCTCCAGCAGAAGTGAGAGCTCGTCCACAGACCGCAGTCGCACGACCACTCCATCCGCAGCTGCCAGTGTTGCAGGTGTCCCATTATGGAACAGCTAGTGGTAAGCATCAGCAGGCTGTGTTGGAAATGAAGTGTTTGGGTGACAACAGACACACCGCGGAAGTTTTGTCCGAGTTCTTGCAGCAAGAAACACAGTCATGGCTGGGCAGTGTACATCTTGAGGCAGACAAGGTAGTCAGTGATAACGGAAGGAATTTTATGGCTGCCATAGCCCTTTCAGAACTGAAACACATTCCTTGCCTGGCTCACACCTTGAACCTGGTGGTGCAGTGCTTCCTGAAAAGTTATCCGTGGTTACCCGCCCTGCTCCTGAAGGTGCGAAGGATGCTTGCACATCCGCCATTTAAACGTACACTCCAGCCGTATGCAGAACCATTAGCGATCTTTGCAGCTTCCCCAGCACTGCCTAATAATCGATGTTGCAACAAGGTGGAACTCCACAATGCACATGCTTCAGAGGCTGTGCGAACAGAGGCGTGCTGTTATGTATTTGTGGGAAGATACACATACACGGGCAGGCAGTTGGATGGCAGACATGGAGTTGTCAGGTGTGCAGTGGTCGAACCTACAAGACCTGTGTCAAGTCCTTCAGTGTTTTGAGGAATGCACACGCCTGGTTAGTGCAGATGATGCCATCATAAGCATGAGCATCCCCCTAATGCGTCTGCTGATGCAAAGTTTGACGCACATAAAGGAGCAGGCATCTGCAGCCGAGGACGATTGTCATGGTTCCCAATGGCAAGGGAACGTAAGAAACATATAAGTAACGAACGAGCTCTCGGGTGATGGAAACTCGAGTTGACCGTGAGCTAAATCTACCACACAACTAACAGTAGCCAGGGAGCATACCTACGGCTTCCTATATGCCACGCGCCAGCCGGAGGACTAACTACGCCTGGTAGAGGAAGAAACAGACCTGGCTTACCTCTAGGGAAATACCCCAAAAAGATGATAGCAGCCCCCCACATGTAATAACGGTGAATTAAGAGGAAAAGACATACACAGTATGAAAGTAGATTTAGCAAAGAGAGGTCCACTTACTAGATAGCAGAAGGATACAAAAGAGGACTTCACGGTCAACTGAAAACCCTTTCAAAAACCATCCTGAAATTACTTTAAGACTCCTGTGTCAACTCATGACACAGGAGTGGCAATTTCAGCCCGCAAGAGCTTCCAGCTACAGAGAATTACAAAAACTGCAAACTGGACAAAAGGTACAAAACAAAAGGACAAAGTCCACTTAGCTGATCAGCAGACTAGTAGCAGGAACATGCAACCGAAGGCTCTGGTTACAATGATGACCGGCAAGGAAATGACTGGAGAGCAAGGCTAAATAGGAAACTCCCAAACACTGATGGAAGCAGGTGAACAGAAGCAGCAAAGTGCAAACAAGTCACCAGTACCACCAGCAACCACCAGGGGAGCCCAAAAAGCGGATACACAACAGTACCCTCCCCTTAATGAGGGGGCACTGAACCCTCACAAGAACCGCCAGGGCGATCTGGATGAGCCCTATGAAAGGCACGAACCAAATCCGAGGCATGAACATCAGAGGCAGTTACCCAAGAATTATCTTCCTGACCATAGCCTTTCCATTTAACCAGATATTGAAGTCTCCGTCTGGAAATACGGGAGTCCAAGATCTTCTCTACGACGTACTCCAATTCACCCTCCACCAGCACAGGAGCAGGAGGTTCAGTAGAAGGAACCACCGGTACCTCATATCTCCGCAACAACGACCGATGGAACACATTATGGATAGCGAAAGATGCCGGGAGGTCCAAACGAAAGGAAACAGGGTTAAGAATCTCCAAAATCCTATAAGGACCGATGAACCGAGGTTTAAATTTGGGCGAAGAAACCCTCATAGGGACAAAACGGGAAGACAACCACACCAAGTCCCCAACGCGAAGGTGGGGACCAACACGACGACGACGGTTAGCAAACTGCTGAGTCCTCTCCTGGGACAATTCCAAATTATCCACCACTTGTCCCCAAATCCGATGCAACCGATCCACCACCGCATCCACTCCAGGACAATCCGAAGATTCAACCTGTCCAGATGAAAAATTCGGATGAAACCCTGAATTGCAAAAGAAAGGAGAAACCAAAGTGGCAGAACTAGCCCGATTATTAAGAGCAAACTCCGCCAACGGCAGAAAGGCAACCCAATCATCCTGATCCGCAGACACAAAACACCTCAAATAAGTCTCCAAAGTTTGATTAGTTCGCTCCGTCTGGCCATTGGTCTGAGGATGGAATGCAGACGAAAAGGACAAATCAATGCCCAACCTGGCACAGACTGCCCGCCAAAATCTAGACACGAACTGGGTACCCCTGTCAGAAACGATGTTTTCCGGAATACCATGCAAGCGAACCACATTTTGAAAAAACAGAGGGACCAACTCAGATGAGGAAGGCAACTTAGGCAATGGCACCAAATGAACCATTTTAGAAAAACGGTCACACACCACCCAGATTGCAGACATCTTCTGAGAAACAGGGAGATCCGAGATAAAGTCCATAGAGATGTGCGTCCAAGGCCTCTTCGGAATAGGCAAGGACAACAACAACCCACTAGCCCTAGAACAACAAGGCTTGGCCCGAGCACACACATCGCAAGACTGCACAAAAACACGCACATCTCGAGACAGGGAAGGCCACCAGAAGGATCTAGCCACCAAATCTCTGGTGCCAAAAATTCCCGGATGACCTGCCAGAGTAGAAGAATGAACTTCCGAGATGACTCTAGTGGTCCACTCGTCAGGAACAAACAGTCTACCAGACGGACAACGATCAGGTCTATCCGCCTGAAATTCTTGCAAAGCACGTCGCAAATCTGGAGAGACAGCAGACAAAACCACTCCATCCTTAAGGACACCAGCAGGTTCAGAATTCCCAGGAGAGTCAGGCTCAAAACTCATAAAAAGAGCATCTGCTTTCACATTCCTAGAACCCGGTAAGTACGAGACCACAAAATTAAACCGGGAAAAGAACAACGACCAACGTGCCTGTCTAGGATTCAGGCGCCTGGCAGACTCCAAATAAATTAAATTCTTGTGATCAGTCAAAACTACCACCTGATGTCTGGCACCCTCAAGCCAATGACGCCACTCCTCAAATGCCCACTTCATGGCCAAAAGCTCCCGATTACCAACATCATAGTTTCGCTCGGCGGCCGAAAATTTTCGCGAAAAGAACGCACAAGGTCTCATCACTGAGCAGTCGGAACTTTTCTGCGACAAAACCGCCCCCGCTCCGATCTCGGAAGCATCGACCTCAACCTGAAAGGGAAGAGAAACATCAGGCTGGCGCAACACAGGGGCAGACAAAAAGTGGCGCTTAAGCTCCCGAAAGGCCTCCACGGCAGCAGGGGACCAATTGGCAACATCAGCACCCTTTTTAGTCAAATCCGTCAGAGGTTTAGCAACGCCAGAAAAACCAGCTATAAATCGACGATAAAAATTAGCAAAGCCCAAGAATTTCTGGAGACTCTTCAGAGAAGTAGGCTGCGTCCAGTCGTAAATAGCCCGAACCTTGACAGGGTCCATCTCAATAGAAGAAGGGGAAAAAATATACCCCAAAAATGAAATTTTTTGAACCCCAAAAACACACTTTGAACCCTTTACACACAAAGAATTCTCCCGCAAAACCTGAAAAACCCTCCTGACCTGCTGAACATGAGACTCCCAGTCATCAGAAAAAATCAAAATATCATCCAAGTACACAATCATAAATTTATCCAAATATTCACGGAAAATATCATGCATTAAGGACTGAAAGACAGAAGGTGCATTAGAAAGGCCGAAAGGCATTACCAAATACTCAAAATGGCCCTCAGGCGTATTAAATGCGGTCTTCCACTCATCCCCCTGCTTAATTCGCACCAAATTATACGCCCCACGAAAATCAATCTTAGAGAACCACTTAGCCCCCCTTATGCGAGCAAACAAATCAGTCAGCAAAGGCAACGGATACTGATATTTGACTGTAATTTTTTTCAGGAGACGATAATCAATACAAGGCCTCAGAGAGCCATCCTTTTTAGAGACAAAGAAAAAACCGGCTCCTAAAGGTGATGAAGAAGGACGAATATGTCCCTTTTCCAGGGACTCCTTAATATACTCGCGCATAGCAGCATGTTCAGGTACAGATAGGTTAAACAAACGACCCTTTGGAAATTTACTGCCAGGAATCAGATCTATGGCGCAATCACAATCCCTGTGAGGAGGGAGTGAACCAATCTTAGGCTCTTCAAAAATATCACGATAATCAGACAAAAATGCCGGAATCTCAGATGGAATAGATGATGAAATGGACACCATAGGAGTGTCCCCATGAGCCCCCCGACATCCCCAGCTTAACACAGACATAGCCTTCCAGTCAAGGACTGGGTTATGAGACTGTAACCATGGTAATCCAAGCACCAAAACATCATGTAAATTGTACAACACAAGGAAGCGAATCACCTCCTGATGGTCTGGAGTCATACGCATAGTCACTTGCGTCCAGAACTGTGGTTTATTACAAGCCAAAGGTGTAGAATCAATACCCTTCAGAGGTATAGGGACTTCCAGAGGCTCTAAATCAAACCCACAGCGCCTGGCAAAGGACCAGTCCATAAGACTCAGAGCGGCGCCAGAGTCCACATAGGCATCCACGGTAATAACTGATAATGAACAAATCAAGGTTACAGACAAAATAAATTTGGACTGTAAAGTGCCAATTGAAATGGACTTGTCAACCCTCCTAATACGCTTAGAGCATGCCGATATAACATGAGCAGAATCACCACAATAGAAGCATAACCCATTTTTACGCCTATAATTCTGCCGCTCGCTTCTGGACATAACTCTGTCACATTGCATTTTCTCTGGCGTCTCTTCAGAAGATACCGCCAAATGGTGCACGGGTTTGCGCTCCCGCAAACGCCGATCAATCTGAATTGCCATTGTCATGGACTCATTCAGACCTGTAGGCGCAGGGAACCCGACCATAACATCTTTAACGGCATCAGAAAGGCCCTCTCTGAAATTTGCCGCTAAGGCGCACTCATTCCACTGAGTAAGCACAGACCACCTACGAAATTTTTGGCAGTATATCTCCGCTTCATCTTGCCCTTGAGATAGGGCTATCAAAGCTTTTTCAGCTTGAATCTCCAAATTAGGTTCCTCATAAAGCAACCCTAAAGCCAGGAAAAACGCATCCACATTGAGCAACGCAGGATCCCCTGGTGCCAATGAAAATGCTCAATTTTGAGGGTCACCTCGCAGCAAAGAGATTACAATCTTAACCTGCTGGACAGGATCTCCTGAGGAGTGAGGTCTGAGAGAAAGGAATAATTTACAATTATATTTGAAATTCAAAAACCGAGATCTATCTCCGGAAAACACCTCTGGTGTAGGGATTTTAGGTTCAGAAATAGGAGCATGTATAACAAAATCTTGTAAATTTTGAACCTTCGTAGCAAGATTATTTAAACCTGCAGCCAAACTCTGAGGATCCATCTTTAAACAGGTGAGCTCAGAGCCATTCAAGGATTATAAGGAGAGAAAGGCAAAGGCTGTAAAAAAAGCTGAAATACAACTGATCCAACTATGGAGCAAGCATAGAGGAAAAAGGGAAAAAAAAATAAAAGAATTTACAGACTTCTTTTTTCTCTCCTTTCTTCTGCCAATAAGTTTAACACGCGGCCGGTCATACTGTCATGGTTCCCAATGGCAAGGGAACGTAAGAAACATATAAGTAATGAACGAGCTCTCGGGTGATGGAAACTCGAGTTGACCGTGAGCTAAATCTACCACACAACTAACAGTAGCCAGGGAGCATACCTACGGCTTCCTATATGCCACGCGCCAGCCGGAGGACTAACTACGCCTGGTAGAGGAAGAAACAGACCTGGCTTACCTCTAGGGAAATACCCCAAAAAGATGATAGCAGCCCCCCACATGTGATAACGGTGAATTAAGAGGAAAAGACATACACAGTATGAAAGTAGATTTAGCAAAGAGAGGTCCACTTACTAGATAGCAGAAGGATACAAAAGAGGACTTCACGGTCAACTGAAAACCCTTTCAAAAACCATCCTGAAATTACTTTAAGACTCCTGTGTCAACTCATGACACAGGAGTGGCAATTTCAGCCCGCAAGAGCTTCCAGCTACAGAGAATTACAAAAACTGCAAACTGGACAAAAGGTACAAAACAAAAGGACAAAGTCCACTTAGCTGATCAGCAGACTAGTAGCAGGAACATGCAACCGAAGGCTCTGGTTACAATGATGACCGGCAAGGAAATGACTGGAGAGCAAGGCTAAATAGGAAACTCCCAAACGCTGATGGAAGCAGGTGAACAGAAGCAGCAAAGTGCAAACAAGTCACCAGTACCACCAGCAACCACCAGGGGAGCCCAAAAAGTGGATACACAACAGACGATGGAAGCCTTGATGACAGTCAGCCATTGTCTGCTCAGGGAAGTCTCCTGGACGAGGTGGCGGACAAAGAGGAGGAGGACGAGGAGGATGATGGGGATGAATATTTATGGGAGGAGGAAGCTTCTCAGGGGGCAATAGAAACTGGTGGCGTTGCAAGGTCAGGTACAGGGTTTTTGAGGGAGACAAGTGATGTTGATTTGCCAGAAAGTGCTCCTCAACCCAGCACAAGCAGTGAATTGACACCTGGAACATTGGCCCACATGGCGCATTATGGGTTGCGTATCCTAAAAAGGGACCCCCGCATTATCAAAATGATGATCGATGACGATTACTGGTTGGCCTGCCTCCTGGATCCATGCTATAAAGGGAAATTGCAAAATATCATGCCACATGAGAACCTTGAGCAAATACTGGCTACCAAACAAGCAACTCTTGTAGACCGTTTGGTTCAGGCATTCCCAGCACTCAGCGGCGTGATGGTTCTCACACGAGCTGCAGGAGGCAACATGGCAGAGGTGTTAGAGGTGCACAAATCAGAAGTGGCATTGGACAAAGGGGTTTTATGACCAGGTTGTGGAGTGATTTCGCAATGACCGCAGACACGACAGGTACTGCAGCATCAATTCAAAGTGACAGTAGACAACATTTGTCCAGTATGGTTATTAACTATTTTTCCAACCTTATCGATGTCCTCCCTCACACGTCATTCCCATTTGATTACTGGGCATCCAAAATAGATGCCTGGCCTGAATTGGCAGAATATGCATTACATGAGCTCGCTTGCCCAGCTGCTAGTTTGCTATCAGAAAGAGTATTCAGTGCTGCTGGTTCAATACTGACCGAAAAAAGGACTCGTCTGGCTACCCAAAATGTTAATGATCTAACCTTCATTAAAATGAACCAATCATGGATTTCTAATTATTTTGCCCCACCTTTCCCTGCTGACACATAGCTTTCCTGTAAAAACGTCTTGCTTTTGGACTCGTCTTACTGACTGCTCCAATTCCTCCATTTGCAGCTGCTGTATGTCCACCATAGGCCATTTTTACACCTCCCTAAATGGGCTGACTCCCCCCACGGGGCCGTGGTCACCACTTGGCCAAGCACCCGTGCGAGTGCCGTTTGGATGAACAGGTGGGTGTGCCCACTTTTGGGCGACAGCACTGGCACAGGGTCCCTCATAGTACAATGACGTGTCTCTGGCGGTGGTGGTGCACACCCAACGTCAGACACACCGTCGTAACATGAAGGGCCCTGGGCCAGTACCGCCGCCCACGAGAGAGTGTTCCCCCCAGCTCAAACAGTGCTCTACCACTTGCAAAATTACCTCTCACTGCTCCATCACTGTTTAGTCTGTGCTATTAAATCCTTCAATGGCACTGCCAATACCATTTTGTTGACATGATTGATGCTAGTAAAAATATTCAGGGGCCCTGTCCTACATTTACACCAGTTAATACTTTGCGCCAACTACCACTGTCTGCAGGTCAGCAGAGGAGCCCACCCCTGTACCTAGGTATGCCACCTGTTTATTTTTGAATTATTTTTTTTTGCCAGACATTAACCCCTTCACCCCCAAGGGTGGTTTGCACGTTAATGACCAGGCCAATTCTTACAATTCTGACCACTGTCCCTTTATGAGGTTATAACTCTGGAACGCTTCAACGGATCTTGGCGATTCTGACACTGTTTTCTCGTGACATATTGTACTTCATGATAGTGGTAAAATTTCTTCGATATAACTTGCGTTTATTTGTGAAAAAAATGGATATTTGGAGAAAATTTTGAAAATTTCGCAATTTTCCAACTTTGAATTTTTATGCCCTTAAATCACAGACATATGTCACGCAAAATACTTAAGTAACATTTCCCACATGTCTACTTTACATCAGCACAATTTTGGAACCAAATTTTTTTTTGTTAGGGAGTTATAAGGGTTAAATTTGACCAGAAATTTCTCATTTTTACAACACCATTTTTTTTTAGGGACCACATCTTATTTGAAGTCATTTTGAGGGGTCTATATGACAGAAAATACCCAAGTGTGACACCATTCTAAAAACTGCACCCCTCAAGGTGCTCAAAACCACATTCATGAAATGTATTAACCCTTCAGGTGTTTCACAGGAATTTTTGGAATGTTTAAATAAAAATGAACATTTAACTTTTTATCACACAAAATTTAATTAAGCTCCAATTTGTTTTATTTTACCAAGGGTAACAGGAGAAAATGGACCCCAAAAGTTGTTGTACAATTTGTCCTGAGTACGCTGATACCCCCTATGTGGGGGTAAACCACTGTTTGGGCGCATGGCAGAGCTCGGAAGGAAAGGAGCGCCATTTGACTTTTCAATGCAAAATTGACTGGAATTGACATGGGACGCCATGTTGCATTTGGAGAGCCCCTGATGTGCCTAAACATTGAAACCCCCCACAAGTGACACCATTTTGGAAAGTAGACCCCCTAAGGAACTTATCTAGATATGTGGTGAGCACTTTTACCCAACAAGTGCTTCACAGAAGTTTATAATGCAGAGCCGTAAAAATAAAAAATCATATTTTTTCACAACAATGATCTTTTCGCCCCAAATTTTTTATTTTCCCAAGAGTAAGAGAAGAAATTAGACCACAAAAGTTGTTGTGCAATTTGTCCTGAGTACGACGATACCCAATATGTAGGTGTAAACCATTGTTTGGGCGCAGGGCAGAGCTCGGAAGGGAAGGAGTGCCATTTGACTTTTCAAATTGACTGGAATTAAGATGGGACGCCATGTTGCGTTTGGAGAGCCCCTGATGTCCCTAAACATTAAAAACCCCCACAAGTGACACCATTTTGGAAAGTAGACCCCCTAAGGAACTTATCTAGATGTGTTTTGAGAGCTTTGAACCCCCAAGTGTTTCACTACAGTTTATAACGCAGAGCCGTGAAAATAAAAATTCCTCTTTTTTTTCACAGAAATGATACTTTAGCCCCCAGCTTTGTATTTTTACAAGGGTAACATAATAAACTGGACCACAAAAGTTGTTGTCCAATTTGTCCTGAGTACGCTGATACCCCATATGTGGGGGGGAACCACTGATTGGGCGCATGACAGAGCTCGGAAGGGAAGGAGCGCCATTTGGAATGCAGACTTAAATGGATTGGTCTGCAGGCGTCACGTTGCATTTGCAGAGCCCCTGATGTACCCAAACAGTAGAAATCCCCCACAAGTGACCCCAAATTGGAAACTAGACCTCCCAAGGAACTTATCTAGATGTGTTGTGAGAACTTTGAACCCCCAAGTGTTTCACTACAGTTTATAACGCAGAGCCGTGAAAATAAAAATTATTATTTTTTTTCACAAAAATGATTTTTTAGCTCCCATTTTTTTATTTTACCAAGGGTAACAGGATAAATTAGACCCCAAAAGTTGTTGTCCAATTTGTTCTGTGTACGCTAATACCCCATATGTGGGGGTAAACTACTGTTTGGGCGCACGGCAGAGCTCGGAAGGGAAGGAGCGCCATTTGGAATGCAGACTTAGATGGATTGGTCTGCAGGCGTCACATTGCATTTGCAGAGCCCCTGATGTACCTAAACAGTAGAAACCCCCCACAAGTGACCCCATATTGGAAATTAGACCCCAAAAGGAACTTATCTAGATGTGTTGTGAAAACTTTGAACCCCCAAGTGTTTCACTACAGTTTACAACGCAGAGCCGTGAAAATAAAAAATCCTTTTTTTTCCCACAAAACTTATTTTTAGCCCCCAGTTTTGTATTTTCCCAAGGGTAACAGGAGAAATTGGACCCCAAAAGATGTTGTCCAATTTGTCCTGAGTACGCCGATACCCCATATGTTGGGGTAAACCCCTGTTTGGGCACACGGGAGAGCTCTGAAGGGAAGGAGCACTGTTTTACTTTTTCAACGCAGAATTGTCTGGAATTGAGATCGGATGCCATGTCCCGTTTGGAGAGCCCCTGATGTGCCTAAACAGTGGAAACCCCCCAATTATAACTGAAACCCTAATCCAAACACCCCCCTTACCCTAATCCCAACGGTAACCCTAACCACACCCCTAACCCTGACACACCCCTAACCCTAATCCCAACCCTATTCCCAACCGTAAATGTAATCCAAACCCTAACCCTAACTTTAGCCCCAACCCTAACTGTAGCCTTAACCCTAGCCCCAACCCTAGCCCTAACCCTAGCCCTAACCCTAGCAATAACCCTAGCCCTAACCCTAGCCCTAACCCTAGCAATAACCCTAGCCCTAACCCTAGCCCTAACCCTAGCCCTAACCCTAGCAATAACCCTAGCAATAACCCTAGCCCTAACCCTAACCCTAGCCCGAACCCTAACCCTAGCAATAACCCTAGCCCTAACCCTAGCCCTAACCCTAACCCTAACCCTGGCCCTAACCCTAATGGGAAAATGGAAATAAATACATTTTTTTTATTTTTTTATGTTTCCCTAACTAAGGGGGTGATGAAGGGGGGGGTTTGGTTTACTTTTATAGCGGGTTATTTAGCGGATTTTTATGATTGGCAGCCGTCACACACTGAAAGACGCTTTTTATTGCAAAAAATATTTTTTGCGTTACCACATTTTGAGAGCTATAATTTTTCCATATTTGAGTCCACAGAGTCATGTGAGGTCTTGTTTTTTGCGGGACGAGTTGACGTTTTTATTGGTAACATATTCGGGCACCTGACATTTTTTGATCGCTTTTTATTCCGATTTTTGTGAGGCAGAATGATCAAAAACCAGCTATTCATGAATTTCTTTTCGGGGAGGCGTTTATACGGTTCCGCGTTTGGTAAAATTGATAAAGCAGTTTTATTCTTCGGGTCAGTACAATTACAGCATTACAGCAATACCTCATTTATATCATTTTTTTATGTTTTGGCGCTTTTATACGATAAAAGCTATTTTATAGAAAAAATAATTATTTTGGTATCGCTTTATTCTCAGGACTATAACTTTTTTATTTTTTTGCTGATGATGCTGTATGGTGGCTAGTTTTTTGCGGGACAAGATGACGTTTTCAGCGGTACCATGGTTATTTATTTCTGTCTTTTTGATCGCGTGTTATTCCACTTTTTGTTCGGCGGTATGGTAATAAAGCGTTGTTTTTTGCCTCGTTTTTTTTTTTTTTCTTACGGTGTTTACTGAAGGGGTTAACTAGTGGGGCAGTTTTATAGGTTGGGTCGTTACGGACACGGCGATACTAAATATGTGTACTTTTATTGTTTGTTTTTTTATTTAGATAAAGAAATGTATTTATGGGAATAATATATATATTTTTTTCTTTATTTAGGAATTTATTTTTTATTTATTTTTTTACACATGTGGAAAAATTTTTTTTTTACTTTTTTACTTTGTCCCAGGGAGGGACATTACAGATCGGTGATCTGACAGTGTGCACAGCACTCTGTCAGATCACCGATCTCACTAGAGTGCAGCAGGCTTACCAGCGCCTGCACTGAGCAGGCACTCGGTAAGCCACCTCCCTCCCTGCAGGACCCGGATGCCGTGGCCATCTTGGATCCGGGACCTGCGGCGAGGAGGGAGGTAGGAGACCCTCGGAGCAACGCGATCACATCGCGTTGCTGCGGGGGTCTCAGGGAAGCCCGCAGGGAGCCCCCTCCCTGCGCGATGCTTCCCTATACCGCCGGTATACCGCGATCATGTTTGATCGCGGTGTGCCAGGGGTTAATGTGCCGGGAGCGGTCCGTGACTGCTCCTGGCACATAGTGCCGGATGTCAGCTGCGATAGGCCGCGATCGGCCGCGCTCCCCCCGTGAGCGCGGCCGATCGCGTATGACGTACTATCCCGTCGGTGGTCATACGGGCCCACCCCACCTCGACGGGATAGTACGTCAGATGTCAGAAAGGGGTTAACCTCACTTTATTATTTTGGCCTACTAACTGTGTCAGGCACTCCTTACAGTTGTCCTCCACTGAACAAAGCTAGGCTGCCTGCGTACTCCTGTAACCTATTTTTAACTGCATTTCACCTATTACTTTTTTGGCCCTACTAACTGGGTCTGCCCCTCGTTGCAATCGTCCTCTGCTGAACACACCAATGCTGCCTGTGTACCCCTGTAACCTATTTAAACCTGCATAGAGCCAACTTTTTTATTTTAGGCCTAGTAAGTCTGTCTGCGGTCCCTACTTGCAATCGTCCTCCGCTGACCAAACCAATGCTGCCTGTGTACCCCTGTAACCTATTTAAAACTGCATAGAGCCTACTTTTTTATTTTAGGCCTAGTAAGTCTATGCCACTCCTTTCAATTGTCCTCCGCTGACCACACCAATGCTGCCTGTGTACCCCTGTAACCTATTTTAAACTGCATAGAGCCTACTTTTTTATTTTAGGCCTTGTAAGTCTGTCTGCGGTCCCTCCTTGCAATCATCCTCCGCTGACCAAACCAATGCTGCCTGTGTACCCCTGTAACCTATTTTAAACTGCATAGAGCCTACTTTTTTATTTTAGTCAAGCAAAAAAGGCAGCACACTGCAGCGCTAACACATGCAAACATGAAACACAGAAATTGAACTGCATTACTGCACTAGAAATATGAAAAATGAGAGCGTTTAGCGCATAAAAAAGGCCAATTTTATGTGTACCTGGTAGCCACTTTACGGCATCTCTCTTATACCAGGTCCTACGCTTTCCTTCCTCGCTGAGAATAAACGTCTCCATGTGAATGGGTACCTATGAAAACCTCTTCTTAGACAACATTCTCTCTCTCCGTGGAGGGGTACTGGACCTGCTGCAATTAAGACACCTGTGACTAGGAGGTGGAGTGCTCGGTCAGAAGGCTAAATAATACATTTGAAAAAACTGACCGTCACATCCAAACGTAGATTAAGTGTGAACAGGTGCTGAACCTTAGAGTCACCAACTCCTATACAGTCAAGCAAAAAAGGCAGCGCACTGCAGCGCTAACACATGCAAACATGAAACACAGAAATTGAACTGCATTATTGCACTAGAAATATGAAAAACGAGAGCGTTTAGCGCATAAAAAATTTTATGTGTACCTGGTAGCCATTTTACGACATCTCTCTTATACCAGGTCCTACGCTTTCCTTCCTCGCTGAGAATAAACGTCTCCATGTGAATGGGTACCTATGAAAACCTCTTATTATTATTATTATTATTTATTGTTATAGCGCCATTTATTCCATGGCGCTTTACATGAGGAGGGGTATACATAATAAAAACAAGTACAATAATCTTAAACAGTACAAGTCATAACTGGTACAGGAGGAGAGAGGACCCTGCCCACAATCTTCTTAGACAACATTCTCTCACCAATGCTGCCTGTGTACCCCTGTAACCTATTTTAAACTGCATAGAGCCAACTTTTTTATTTTAGGCCAGTAAGTCTGTCTGCGGTCCCTCCTTGCAATCGTCCTCCGCTGACCAAACCAATGCTGCCTGTGTACCCCTGTAACCTATTTAAAACTGCATAGAGCTTACTTTTTTATTTTAGGCCTAGTAAGTCTGCGCCACTCCTTCCAATTGTCCTCCGCTGATCACACCAATGCTGCCTGTGTACCCCTGTAACCTTTTTTAAACTGCATTGAGCCAACTTTTTTGGTTATGGCCAACTACCTGTGTCTGTCTGCGCCACTCAATACAGCTGTCCTCCTCTGAAAAAAGCTGAGCTTCAATTGTCAGGTTTTCAGCCTATAGGAATTTGAAAACTGCATTGGGGCTACTAGTTTGGTTGGGCCTACTAACGGTGTCTGCCGCTCCTTGGTGTTCTCCTGGTTTTTTATCCTGAGCTTCTATCTTCAGGCTTTCGGCCTGTATTTATAATATTAAACTGCATTTAGGCTACTAGTTTGGTTGGGCCCTACTAACGGTGTCTGCCGCTCCTTGGTGTTCTCCTCCACTGAACAAAGCTGAGCTTCAATCTTCAGGCTTTCGGCCTATATTTACAAATTTTAAGCTGCATTTGGCCTACTAGTTTGGTTGGGCCCTACTAACGGTGTCTGCCGCTCCCTGGTGTTCTCCTCCACTGAACAAAGCTGAGCTTCAATCTTCAGGCTTTTGGCCTAAATTTACAAATTTTAAACTGCATTTGGCCTACTAGTTTGGTTGGGCCCTACTAATGATGTCTGCCGCTCCTTGGTGTTCTCTTCCACTGAACAGAGCTGAGCTTCAATCTTCAGGCTTTTGGCCTAAATTTACAAATTTTAAACTGCATTTGGCCTACTAGTTTGGTTGGGCCCTACTAATGGTGTCTGCCGCTCCTTGGTGTTCTCTTCCACTGAAAAGAGCTGAGCTTCAATCTTCAGGCTTTCGGCCTATATTTACAAATTTTAAACTGCATTTGGCCTACTAGTTTAGTTGGGCCCTACTAACGGTGTCTGCCGCTCTTTGGTGTTCTCCTCCACTGAACAAAGCAGTGCCGCCTGTTTACTCCTGTTACCAATTTTGTACTTTATTTGGCCCACTTTATTATTTGGGCCTACTATCTGTGTCTGCCTCTCATTACAGTTGTCCTCCACTGAACAAAGCAATGCCGCCTGGTTACATAGTTATTAAGGTTGAAGGAAGACTTTAAGTCCATCCAGTTCAACCCATAGCCTAACCTAACATGCCCTAACATGTAGATCCAGGGGAAGGCAAAAAAACCCCATGTGGTAAAAGTAAGCTCCACCATGGGAAAAAAAATTCCTTCCCGACCCCACATACGGCAATCAGACTAGTTCCCTGGATCAACGCCCTATCAAGGAATCTAGTGTATATACCCTGTAACATTATACTTTTCCAGAAAGGCATCCAGTCCCCTCTTAAATTTAAGTAATGAATCACTCATTACAACATCATACGGCAGAGAGTTCCATAGTCTCACTGCTCTTACAGTAAAGAACCCGCGTCTGTTATTATGCTTAAACCTTTTTTCCTCCAGACGTAGAGGATGCCCCCTTGTCCCTGTCACCGGTCTATGATTAAAAAGATCATCCGAAAGCTCTTTGTACTGTCCCCTCATATATTTATACATTAACATAAGATCACCCCTTAGCCTTCGTTTTTCCAAACTAAATAGCCCCAAGTGTAATAACCTATCTTGGTATTGCAGACCCCCCAGTCCTCTAATAACCTTGGTCGCTCTTCTCTGCACCCGCTCTAGTTCAGCTATGTCTTTCTTATACACCGGTGACCAGAACTGTGCACAGTATTCTAAGTGTGGTCGCACTAGTGACTTGTATAGAGCTAAAATTATGCTCTCCTCATGAGCATCTATGCCTCTTTTAATACATCCCATTATTTTATTTGCCTTTGTAGCGGCTGCCTGACACTGGCCACTGAATATGAGTCCACCCATACACCCAGGTCCTTTTCATTGACAGTTTTACCCAGAGTTTTAGAATTAAGCACATAGTTATACATCTTATTACTTCTACCCAAGTGCATGACCTTACATTTATCCCCATTAAAGCTCATTTGCCATTTATCAGCCCAAGCTTCTAGTTTACATAAATCATCCTGTAATACAAAATTATCATCCTCTGTATTGATTACCCTGCAGAGTTTAGTGTCATCTGCAAATATTTAAATTCTACTCTGAATGCCCCCTACAAGGTCATTAATAAATATGTTAAAAAGAAGAGGGGCCAATACTGACCCCTGTGGTACCCCACTACTAACCGCGACCCAGTCCAAGTGTGCTCCATTAATAACCACCCTTTGTTTCCTATCCCTGAGCCAGCTCTCAACCCACTTACACATATTTTCCCCTATCCCCATTATTCTCATTTTATGTATCAACCTTTTGTGTGGCACCGTATCAAATGCTTTTGAAAAGTCCATATACACTACATCCACTAGGCTCCCTTGGTCCAGTCCGGAACTTACCTCTTCATAGAAGCTGATCAAATTAGTCTGACATGAACGGTCCCTAGTAAACCCGTGCTGATACTGGGTCATAAGGTTATTCCTCTTCAGATACTCCAGTATAGCATCCCTTAGAATGCCCTCCAGGATTTTACCCACAGTAGAGGTTAAGCTTACTGGCCTATAATTTCCGAGTTCAGTTTTTGTCCCCTTTTTAAATATTGGCACCACATTTGCTATACGCCAGTCCTGTGGTACAGACCCTGTTATTATGGACTCTTTAAAGATTAAAAATAACAGTCTATCAATGACTGTACTTAGTTCCTGCAGTACTCGGGGGTGTATCCCATCCGGGCCCGGAGATTTGTAATTTTTTGTAATTTTTAGACGCCTCCGTACTTCCTGCTGGGTTAAGCAGGTAACATTTAATTGGGAATTTTTATCACTAGTCATATTGGCTGCCATGGGATTTTCTTTTGTAAATACTGATGAAAAAAAGTCATTTAGCATATTGGCTTTTTCCTCGTCCTCATCCACCATTTCACCCAGACTATTTTTAAGGGGGCCATCACTATCATTTTTTAGTTTCTTACTATTTATGTAGTTAAAGAATATTTTGGGGTTATTTTTGCTCTCTCTGGCAATGAGTCTCTCTGTCTCAATCTTTGCTACCTTGATTTGCTTTTTACAGAATTTATTTAATTTTCTATATTTATTTAATGCCTCATCACTACCTACTTCCTTTAATTCTCTAAATGCTTTCTTTTGTCACTTATTGCGCCCCTTACAGCTCTATTTAGCCATATTGGTTTCCTCCTATTTCTAGTATGTTTATTCCCATACACTATATACTGTGCACAGGTCCTATCCAGGATGCTAATAAACGTCTCCCATTTTCTTTGTGTACTTTTATGTCTCAGGATATAGTCCCAGTTAATTGCACCAAGATCCTCTCTCATCCGTTGGAAATTTGCCCTCCTGAAGTTTAGCGTCCTTGTCACCCCTCTGCTACACATCTTATTAAAGGAGACCTGAAAACTTATTATTTTTGTGATCACTATTCCCCAAGTGACCCCCAACCCTTATATTTGATATGCGGTCTGGCCTGTTGGTTAATATTAGGTTTAGCAGTGCCCCCCTCCTTGTTGGGTCCTGAACCAGTTGTGAAAGGTAATTGTCTCTCATAGTTGTCAAAAACGATTACCTTTACTGGAACTGCAGGTTTCTGTTCCCCAATCTATTTCAGGGTAGTTGAAGTCCCCCATAATAATGACTTCTCCTTGAGTCGCAGCTTCATCTATTTGCTTTACGAGGATATTCTCCATTGCTTCCATTATTTTTGGAGATTTATAACAAACCCCTATCAGTAATTTATTATTTTTTCCCCCTCCCCTTATCTCCACCCACAGGGATTCTACATTTTCATTAGATTCACCTATATTATCACGCAGGATGGGTTTTAAGGTGGATTTTACATACAGACACACCCCTCCCCCTCGCTTATCTGTACGGTCATTTCTGAAAAGGCTATAGCCCTGCAAGTTAACAGTCCAGTCATGGCTCTCATCCAGCCATGTTTCAGATATCCCCACCATGTCATAATTATGTTCCAACAACATTAGTTCTAATTCGTCCATTTTGTTGGCGAGGCTTCTGGCATTAGTATACATGCACTTGATGTTCCTCTCTGTACCTCTATTCTTTCTTAAATTATTAGCTGTTCTAACCCCACCCCCCATGCCACCGCCACCCCCAACTTCCTTATTTGTGCCCAGGTCTCTATCTGCACTATCTTCCCCTCCTATAAAATGAATACCCTCCCCACCAATCCCTAGTTTAAACACTCCTCCAACCTTCTAGCCATTTTCTCCCCCAGCACAGCTGCACCTTCCCCATTGAGGTGCAGCCCGTCCCTAGCGTAGAGCTTGTAGCCAACTGAGAAGTCGGCCCAGTTCTGCAGGAACCCAAACCCCTCCTTCCTACACCAATTCTTGAGCCACTTATTAACCTCCCTAATCTCCCGTTGCCTCTCTGGCGTGGCACGTGGTACAGGCAGTATTTCGGAAAATACCACGTTGGAGGTCCTTGCTTTCAGCTTGCAGCCTAATTCCCTGAAATCATCTTTAAGGACCTTCCACCTACCTCTAACTTTGTCATTTGTGCCAATGTGCACCATGACCACTGGGTCCTCGCCAGCCCCTCCCAGTAATCTGTCCACCCGATCAGCGATGTGTCGGACTCGAGCGCCAGGTAGGCAGCACACCGTTCGATGATCCCTGTCTTTGTGACAGATTGCCCTATCTGTTCTCCTAATAATTGAGTCCCCCACTACCAGCACCTGTCTGGCCTGCCCTGCTCTCCTATTTCCCTCCTTACTGGAGCAGTCACTCCTCCGGCTTTCAGAGGACAAGCCTGGCTGCAGCAGTGCTACCCCTGTACTGGCACCCCCCTCATCTGCCAACTTAGCGAACTTATTGGGGTGTGCCAGATCAGGACTAGCCTCCCTGGCACTCTTCCCTCTACCCCGCCTTCTATCTGTAACCAAGCTAACTGCCTTACTGTCCTGCAGCTCCATCCTACCATCCCCCTCCTCATCTATCCCATTGAGTGTCTGCTCTGTGAGCAGAAGACTCCTCTCCATATTGTCTATGAATCTCAGTGTTGCCAGCTGCACATTTAGATCCAGAATCTGGGATTCCAAATGCACAACGTGCTCACATCTCGCACAGCAGTATGCACCCTCGACCGGCTGATCAAGGACTGCATACATGAGGCAAGATGTGCACTGGATGGCATTAACAATAGTGGAGCACATTTCCTAATGGGGATTGCACCACAGAAACGTTATATAAAAAATAAATACAAAGTATTAATTAAAAACAGACAGCAATTCCTCCCTTGGAAAACTCCCTGAACCCAAAGTCACTGAATCACAAGTCACACTTACCGCCGTCCACACTTACACTCAGGTCACACTCAGCTAGCTCACACTCGCTATGCTGAAGATTTATAGATTATAGTCCTGTTACCAATTTTGAACTGCATTTAGCCCACTTTATTATTTGGGCCTATATCTGTGTTTCCTCCTCATCCTGCTCATTGCCCAGCCAGTGCTACATGAGTCTGCTGGTACATTGACCCAGACCACTACATTCCCCTTGCACTCTACACAGCCAGAATCTGACCCTGCTGAAAGTCATGTTGCCCTTCCCGCATAACATACCACCTTACACGGGGACAAAGAGGAAGGCGCAGATGAAAGTGCAGGTTCCTTCATCAGGTGGGGAGGGCATACTCGTTGGCGACATCACTGTCACAGGGCCCCTCATAGTACGCAAAAGTGTCTCTGCCGGTGGGAGGCGATGCCATCAAACACAACGCCGTACTTTGGGGGGCCCTGTGCCAGTGCCAATGTGAATGAGTGGGCCCCCCCTGCTTGCTCAGGATCACAGCACTTGCAAAGTTGAAATACTGACCTCTCCCTGCTCCACCGCCATGACGTAGTCCGCGTTTCCTGGGCCCACGAAAAACTTGAGCCAGCCCTACCCCCCCTACAACTTTAGGCAAATGACCCCCAATTTTCAATGCCTAACTATTATTATAAGGTAAATTAAGATTCACAAGCTTAAGTGACACGAATTGATGTTTTTGACATTAAAATGGGCACTGTAGGTGTTTTCCTTTCCTCCACTCACTGCCGACTTTGCTTCCCCATTGACTTACATTGGGTTTCGTGTTTCTGTCGATCCCCGACTTTGCGCGATAATCGGCCGATTTCACTCGACTCGACTTTTGACAAAGTCGGGTTTCGTGAAACCCGACTCGATCCTAAAAAAGTAAAAGTCGCTCAACCCTAGATGTAATGAGTAGTGTTGAGCATTCCGATACCGCAAGTATCGGGTATCGGCCGATACTAGCGGTATCGGAATTCCGATACCGGGATTCCGATACTTGGCGCGTATCGGATACCGGAATCGGAAGTTCCATGATTCAAAATTCAGAAATTCAGCCAATGAGAAAGATTCCAAGTGTGGGCACATCCTGTTTAGCATGGAGGGCATGAAAGTACTGGCAAGGCTGTGATTGGCTGCTGAAATGATGTCATGATGCAGTTTAAAAGTCGCTGGCGCCATTTTGCGATCACTCTGCTGTGAATTCAGTTAGTGACAGGACGCTGTTTGCTGACTGAGGGACAGTTTAGAGATAGCGATTTGCTTCTTTGTGCTTTCCAAAGGCTAATTTAGCAACCGCTGTGTTCACCTACTATTCACCTTGCTTTTGCCTTGTAGCGCTGTTTTCACAGCGATCTGCAAGGTCTCTCTGTGTGTGTGTGTGTGAGTGCAGCCCACTCTCTAGTCTGAGTGCAGCCACATAGGCCATCCATAGCTGGTTGTATTCAGTTCAGGGAGGGTGGTTCATTGCCTCATACTGTCCTTTTTTTTTTTTTTTTTTGAAGTAGTGCAGGCTGCTGCACATTTTTTCAAATAATTCCTATTAGTGTCTTTCCACCCGTCTCCATCTAATTTGTGGAAAAACACTACATAGGATAAAGTAGAGGAGGGTTTTTGGGCCTTGCAGCGCCGTTTACGGCTGTCTGCACGGTCTCCGTGTGACTGCAGCTCGCCCTGTAGTCTGTGAGCAGCCGTAGCTTGGTTGTCTCCAGCTCAGGGTTGTTCACTGCGTCATACCGCCAAATCAATTTTAATTTTTTTTCAAGTACTGTAGTCTGCTGTTAATTAATTTAAAAAAATCCTATTAGTGTCTTTCCACCCGTCTCCAGCTAATTTGTGGAAAAACACTACATAGGATAAAGTAGAGGAGGGTTTTTGGGCCTTGCAGCGCCGTTTACGGCTGTCTGCACGGTCTCCGTGTGACTGCAGCTCGCCCTGTAGTCTGTGAGCAGCTATAGCCTGGTTGTCTCCAGCTCAGGGTTGTTCACTGCGTCATACCGCCAAATCAATTTTAATTTTTTTTCAAGTACTGTAGTCTGCTGCTAATTAATTTAAAAAAATCCTATTAGTGTCTTTCCACCCGTCTCCAGCTAATTTGTGGAAAAACACTACATAGGATAAAGTAGAGGAGGGTTTTTGGGCCTTGCAGCGCCGTTTACGGCTGTCTGCACGGTCTCCGTGTGACTGCAGCTCGCCCTGTAGTCTGTGAGCAGCCGTAGCTTGGTTGTCTCCAGCTCAGGGTTGTTAACTGCGTCATACCGCCAAATCAATTTTAATTTTTTTTCAAGTACTGTAGTCTGCTGCTAATTAATTTAAAAAAATCCTATTAGTGTCTTTCCACCCGTCTCCAGCTAATTTGTGGAAAAACACTACATAGGATAAAGTAGAGGAGGGTTTTTGGGCCTTACAGCGCCGTTAACGTCTGTCTGCACGGTCTCCGTGTGACTGCAGCTCTATCCGTTGTCAGTTCAGCCCCCAAAAAAGAAATAAATAATAAAGTTCACCAAACACACCAGTTACACCACTTTACATTTGTGTAGGCCACATTAACTCATATTAAAGTCTAGTCCACACTTTAGCTAATTAGTGTTTCTTATACCTGTTAGGAGGAGTTTTTCAGGAATAAGCACACAAAGCCGTTAGTACTTTTCTGCTTTTCTTTATCAGTCAACCACGATGAAGAAGGCAGTGAGTAAGGCACGTGGGCGTGGGCGCGGAGCAGGGAGGGGACGTGGGGATTCTGTGCCCGCTGCGGGCACCGGTGACTCATCAGCACCCACTTTCACGAGGGAACAGTCGTTCATGCGCAGCTTTGTCGCCGAGCGCCGTACACCGCTGCTGCGTGAAGACCAAATTGAAGCCGTTGTGGGATGGATGGCAGCTAATGCATCAACTTCCATTAGTGCCACATCCTCTCAGACACAGAGCACTGGAGAGCAGCCATCTGTCTCTTCACCACCTGCCAAATTGCCCAGGCAGACAGAGAGCCCAGGACAGGAGCCGTCTCTACTTCTGTTCTCTGAATCTCTTGGCTTGGAAACAGGGGGCCAGCCAAGCAGCATTGGAGAAATGGAAGAAGAGGCAGGGTGCAGTGATGCCCAACAGCTTTTTCTCTCTGAGTCTGAAGAGGCGGGTGGGCCAGTGGCTCCGTTCACCACATCGCAGGCCGCATCAGCTGATGATGACACTCAGGTGCCACTTACTGGTGCGTGCTCTGCTGCTGAGACTACCCGGGAGGAGCAGTTGGGGGCAGAGGGTAGTGTGGATGACGAGGTCCTTGACCCATCTTGGCGTCAGGGACAGGAAGGTGGTGGGAGCAGCTCTGAGGAAGAGATTCCCCGTACGGTCCAAAGAGGGAGAGGGAGGGGGAAGACTGCGGATCCTGCAGCCTCCGCTTTGGCACCCGTAAGGAGCATGTCTCTTCCAAAAGTCAAAAGGGGGGCTCCCAAGACTTGCAGTGCCTGGTCCTTTTTTGACACAGTTGCAGATGACATTTGCTATGTCAGATGCAAGGTGTGTCATCAAAAAATCAAAAGAGGTCAAAAAGTCGCCAACCTCAATACCTCCAACATGTGGAAACATGTGCGCAACAGGCACCCGGCGGAGTTAGACAAACACACTGAAGAGCTAGGCCAACCAACAGCGGCAGCTACCACCTCTTCAGCTCGTGTTGCCTCTTCCTCTAGCTCACACGCAGCTGGTTCGGCTTCCTCCCAGGATCGCCGTGGAAGAACCTCTGGCCCTGTTGTCCAGAGACCCGCTGTAATTCCACCCGCAGCACCACTTTCCCAGTCAACCACACACTCCCAGCCCAGTCTACAGCCATCGGTAGTACAGGCATGGGAGAAAAGGCGGCCTTTCTCGTCAAACCACCCACGAGCACAGGCTCTGACTGCAGGCATTGCCAAACTTCTGTCACTGGAAATGCTGTCATTCAGGCTGGTGGAGACTGACAGCTTCCGTGACTTGATGTCATTGGCAGTCCCACAGTACAGTGTGCCCAGCCGCTTTTACTTCAGCAGGCAAGCCGTCCCTGCCCTGCACAAGCATGTGGAGGGACACATAAAACACGCGCTACTGAACGCCGTCAGTAGCAAGGTCCACCTCACCACCGATGCGTGGACCAGTCAACATGGACAGGGGCGATACCTTTCCCTCACTGCCCATTGGGTTAATGTAGTTGAGCCGGGTACAGACCGTGCGAGTGGCGCAGGACGTGTCCTGCCCACTCCAAGGATTGCAGGAATCCATTCTGTACGCATTGACTCCTCCTCTTACACCAGTTCCTCAGAATCATCGCTGCAGGAGCCGTCACAGTCCACCTCCACATGGACCCGTGATGAACGTGTACCTGTTACGACCGACATGAGCACAGCCGTGGCCAAACGTCAACAGGCCGTCTTGAAATTAATTTTTTTGGGGAATCGTAGCCACACAGCGCAGGAGCTCTGGAATGCCATCAAGCAGGAGAGCGATGTGTGGTTTGAGCCAGCGAATCTCCAGCCAGGCATGGTAGTGTGTGATAATGGCCGAAATCTGGTGGCAGCCCTGGGCCTCGGCAACCTCACTCACATCCCATGTCTGGCACATGTGCTCAATTTGGTCGTGCAGAGTTTTTTGAGGGACTATCCGGATCTTGATGCACTGCTGCACAAGGTCCGCCTAGAGTGTGCTCACTTGCGGCGTTCCAGCACGGCAAAAGCGCGCATTGCGGCTCTGCAGCGCCGACACCGCCTGCCGGAACATCGCATCATATGTGACCTACCTACCAGGTGGAATTCCACGTTACATATGTTGGAGCGGTTGTGTGAGCAGCAGCAAGCTGTAATGGAGTACCAGCTGTATCAGGCGCACAAAAGTCGCAGTCAGCGCCGTACAGACTTCACAACCACAGAGTGGGCCACTATGAAGGATGTCTGCCAGGTTTTGCGTCCCTTCGATTATTCCACGCGGATGGCGAGTGCAGATGATGCACTAGTCAGCATGACTGTCCCCCTTATCTGCCTGCTTGAAAAATCACTGCAAGCGCTAAGGGATGATGTTGTGGAAGAGGTGGAGGATGAGGATTCACCACTTCCATCATCTTCTGGACAGTCAGCGCCACGTGGTTCCTCACAAACGCGTAGGCAGGGGACAGTTTGTGAGGAGGATGAGGAGGAGTCAATGGAGGAGGAAGACATCCGTCCAGAGGAGGGAGTTACACAATTGTCCAGTACTCAGTGTGTACAGCGAGGGTGGGGTGATGACGAGCGGGCAGAGATCACGCCTCCAGCTGGGGACAGCGTTTCTTGGGCAGTTGGCAGTCTGCAGCACATGGTGGATTACATGCTGCAGTGCCTGAGAAACGACCGCCGCATCGACCACATTCTCAACATGTCTGATTACTGGGTGTTCACCCTCCTCGATCCTCGCTACCGGGACAACGTAGAAAGCCTCATCACACCGTTGAACCGGGAGCGAAAAATGCGGGAGTACCAAGACACACTGGTCAGTTCCATCATCTTCTCCATTCCAACTGAGAGAAGTGCTGCTAGTGCATTCCAAAGCAGCTCAGTGCGTCCAGGCAGTGGTGGAGGCTCTGCACAAAGAGGGAGCAGAAGCAGTGCCTCTGCCCAAGGCAAGACCAGTATGGCCCAACTGTGGCACAGTTTTGTGTGCCCCCCACAAAAGTCTACACCATCACAGACGGCTCCAGTCAGCAGGAGGCAACGGTTCCGTCAGATGGTGACAGACTACATGTCTTGCCCTCTTGCTGTACTCCCAGACGGCTCTTCCCCTTTCAAGTTTTGGGTCTCAAAGCTGGATACATGGCCAGAGCTAAGCCAGTATGCATTGGAGGTGCTGTCTTGCCCTGCGGCCAGTGTATTATCGGAACGTGTCTTTAGTGCTGCAGGTGGTGTACTAACTGACCGTCGCATGCGACTATCCTCCGATAACGTTGACCGGCTTACTTTCCTGAAAATGAACAAGGCCTGGATCTCGCAGGAATTTGCCACTCCTCCTCCTGATTAAATAATTAGGTCACTGTATACGTTATCCAGGTCTCCTGTTGTGTTCATCTTTCAACCACCTGAACTTACATTCCTGGGCTCCAACAACGCCAGTTGAGGCTCAGAAGTGCCATCTGCACAGTCAAAACATACGACCCAGTGTTATTGGGTTTCAGTAACGTCAGCTGATCCCCAGCTGTGTAGCCGGCAATGTGTCCTGCGACCGCCACGCTGACACAACTGAAATGTAAGGGAACCTGTCCCCCCCCCCCCCCAAGGCGTTTGTTACTGAAAGAGCCACCTTGTGCAGCAGTAATGCTGCACAAGGAAAAGGTAGCTATTTTCATTATGCTCCTTGCACACGCAGAACTTAACACTTATAAAATGTGTCCACTGATACCGTAAAACCGTCCCGGAGGTGGGACTTTCCTTCGTAATATGACGCAGCACAGCTGTCATTCCTACCCCCTCGGCGCCGTGCCCCGGCTCCTCATCGTTGTTTGATTCCGTCCCGGAGCCTGCGCTGTTATGTTATCCCTTGGCCAGGCACACTTAGCGCTGCCCATCTTCTGACATCATTTGGTGTCAGGCTGGCTGCGCCTGTGCGGCCGCGCTGTCCGAGAGCCCGCCTCGCAGTGTGGTCTAATGTAATCCCACCGCGGGCCTGGGATCAGTGGCCATGCGCAGTGCATATCCTCGCCTCTCGCTCCACTCCCTACGGCTTCTTCAGACTGTGCGGTGCCAGCTGATCCGTAATAGCATGCCACGGCCGTGGCAGCGCACAGTCTGAAAAAGCCGTAGGGAGGGGAGCGAGAGGCGAGGATATGCACTGCGCATGGCCACTGATCCCAGGCCCGCGGTGGGATTACATTAGACCACACTGCGAGGCGGGCTCTCGGACAGCGCGGCCGCACAAGCGCAGCCAGCCTGACACCAAATGATGTCAGAAGATGGGCAGCGCTAAGTGTGCCTGGCCAAGGGATAACCTAACAGCGCAGGCTCCGGGACGGAATCAAACAACGATGAGGAGCCGGGGCACGGCGCCGAGGGGGTAGGAATGACAGCTGTGCTGCGTCATATTACGAAGGAAAGTCCCACCTCCGGGACAGTTTCACGGTTTCAGGGGACACATTTTATAAGTGTTTAGTTCTGTGCTTGCAAGGAGCATAATTAAAAGAGCCACCTTTTCCTTTTGCATCTTTTGAGCTGCACAAGCTGGCTCTTTCAGCTACAAATGCCTTGGGGGGGGGGGGTTAAAGGTTCCCTTTCTCCAATCAGGCTTCGGCCTACATTGTGTTCCTCTGCTTCTACTGCTGTCCCTGGGCTCCAACACCGCTAGTTGTTGCCTGGTAGTGCTGTACGCACAGTCAACAGTCGCTCCTCTGTTATTGGGGTTCAGTAACGTCAGCTGTTCCCCTGCTGTGTGTGTGGCAATCCCTCCAACCTCCTCCAACCTCATCCAAACTCCTCCTCCTCCACCTGTCCCTGGGCTCCAACACCGCTAGTTGCCGTCCAGAAGTGCTGTACGCACAGTCAACAGTCGCTCCTCTGTTATTGGGGTTCAGTAACGTCAGCTGTTCCCCTGCTGTGTGTGTGGCAATCCCTCCTACCTCCTCCAACCTCCTCCTACCTCCTCCTCCTCCACCTGTCCCTGGGCTCCAACACCGCCAGTTGCCGTCCAGAAGTGCTGTACGCACAGTCAACAGTCCCTCCTCTGTTATTGGGGTTCAGTAACGTCAGCTGTTCCCCTGCTGTGTGTGTGGCAATCCCTCCTACCTCCTCCTTCCTCCTCCACCTGTCCCTGGGCTCCAACACCGCCAGTTGCCGTCCAGAAGTGCTGTACGCACAGTCAACAGTCCCTCCTCTGTTATTGGGGTTCAGTAACGTCAGCTGTTCCCCTGCTGTGTGTGTGGCAATCCCTCCTACCTCCTCCAACCTCCTCCAACCTCCTCCTCCTCCACCTGTCCCTGGGCTCCAACACCGCTAGTTGCCGTCCAGAAGTGCTGTACGCACAGTCAACAGTCGCTCCTCTGTTATTGGGGTTCAGTAACGTCAGCTGTTCCCCTGCTGTGTGTGTGGCAATCCCTCCTACCTCCTCCAACCTCCTCCTACCTCCTCCTCCTCCACCTGTCCCTGGGCTCCAACACCGCCAGTTGCCGTCCAGAAGTGCTGTACGCACAGTCAACAGTCCCTCCTCTGTTATTGGGGTTCAGTAACGTCAGCTGTTCCCCTGCTGTGTGTGTGGCAATCCCTCCTACCTCCTCCTACCTCCTCCTCCTCCACCTGTCCCTGGGCTCCAACACCGCCAGTTGCCGTCCAGAAGTGCTGTACGCACAGTCAACAGTCCCTCCTCTGTTATTGGGGTTCAGTAACGTCAGCTGTTCCCCTGCTGTGTGTGTGGCAATCCCTCCTACCTCCTCCTTCCTCCTCCACCTGTCCCTGGGCTCCAACACCGCCAGTTGCCGTCCAGAAGTGCTGTACGCACAGTCAACAGTCCCTCCTCTGTTATTGGGGTTCAGTAACGTCAGCTGTTCCCCTGCTGTGTGTGTGGCAATCCCTCCTACCTCCTCCAACCTCCTCCAACCTCCTCCTCCTCCACCTGTCCCTGGGCTCCAACACCGCTAGTTGCCGTCCAGAAGTGCTGTACGCACAGTCAACAGTCGCTCCTCTGTTATTGGGGTTCAGTAACGTCAGCTGTTCCCCTGCTGTGTGTGTGGCAATCCCTCCTACCTCCTCCAACCTCCTCCTACCTCCTCCTCCTCCACCTGTCCCTGGGCTCCAACACCGCCAGTTGCCGTCCAGAAGTGCTGTACGCACAGTCAACAGTCCCTCCTCTGTTATTGGGGTTCAGTAACGTCAGCTGTTCCCCTGCTGTGTGTGTGGCAATCCCTCCTACCTCCTCCTACCTCCTCCACCTGTCCCTGGGCTCCAACACCGCCAGTTGCCGTCCAGAAGTGCTGTACGCACAGTCAACAGTCCCTCCTCTGTTATTGGGGTTCAGTAACGTCAGCTGTTCCCCTGCTGTGTGTGTGGCAATCCCTCCAACCTCCTCCAACCTCATCCAAACTCCTCCTCCTCCACCTGTCCCTGGGCTCCAACACCGCTAGTTGCCGTCCAGAAGTGCTGTACGCACAGTCAACAGTCGCTCCTCTGTTATTGGGGTTCAGTAACGTCAGCTGTTCCCCTGCTGTGTGTGTGGCAATCCCTCCTACCTCCTCCAACCTCCTCCTACCTCCTCCTCCTCCACCTGTCCCTGGGCTCCAACACCGCCAGTTGCCGTCCAGAAGTGCTGTACGCACAGTCAACAGTCCCTCCTCTGTTATTGGGGTTCAGTAACGTCAGCTGTTCCCCTGCTGTGTGTGTGGCAATCCCTCCTACCTCCTCCTACCTCCTCCACCTGTCCCTGGGCTCCAACACCGCCAGTTGCCGTCCAGAAGTGCTGTACGCACAGTCAACAGTCCCTCCTCTGTTATTGGGGTTCAGTAACGTCAGCTGTTCCCCTGCTGTGTGTGTGGCAATCCCTCCTACCTCCTCCAACCTCCTCCTACCTCCTCCTCCTCCACCTGTCCCTGGGCTCCAACACCGCCAGTTGCCGTCCAGAAGTGCTGTACGCACAGTCAACAGTCCCTCCTCTGTTATTGGGGTTCAGTAACGTCAGCTGTTCCCCTGCTGTGTGTGTGGCAATCCCTCCTACCTCCTCCTACCTCCTCCACCTGTCCCTGGGCTCCAACACCGCCAGTTGCCGTCCAGAAGTGCTGTACGCACAGTCAACAGTCCCTCCTCTGTTATTGGGGTTCAGTAACGTCAGCTGTTCCCCTGCTGTGTGTGTGGCAATCCCTCCAACCTCCTCCAACCTCATCCAAACTCCTCCTCCTCCACCTGTCCCTGGGCTCCAACACCGCTAGTTGCCGTCCAGAAGTGCTGTACGCACAGTCAACAGTCGCTCCTCTGTTATTGGGGTTCAGTAACGTCAGCTGTTCCCCTGCTGTGTGTGTGGCAATCCCTCCTACCTCCTCCAACCTCCTCCTACCTCCTCCTCCTCCACCTGTCCCTGGGCTCCAACACCGCCAGTTGCCGTCCAGAAGTGCTGTACGCACAGTCAACAGTCCCTCCTCTGTTATTGGGGTTCAGTAACGTCAGCTGTTCCCCTGCTGTGTGTGTGGCAATCCCTCCTACCTCCTCCTACCTCCTCCACCTGTCCCTGGGCTCCAACACCGCCAGTTGCCGTCCAGAAGTGCTGTACGCACAGTCAACAGTCCCTCCTCTGTTATTGGGGTTCAGTAACGTCAGCTGTTCCCCTGCTGTGTGTGTGGCAATCCCTCCTACCTCCTCCTACCTCCTCCTCCTCCACCTGTCCCTGGGCTCCAACACCGCCAGTTGCCGTCCAGAAGTGCTGTACGCACAGTCAACAGTCCCTCCTCTGTTATTGGGGTTCAGTAACGTCAGCTGTTCCCCTGCTGTGTGTGTGGCAATCCCTCCTACCTCCTCCAACCTCCTCCAACCTCCTCCTCCTCCACCTGTCCCTGGGCTCCAACACCGCTAGTTGCTGTCCAGAAGTGCTGTACGCACAGAGCCAAACACCTCGCCAATGTGTTAGTGGGGTTCAGCACCGCCAGCTGTTCCCCTGCTGTGTATACGGCAACGTGTACTGCGACCGCCACGCAGACACAACAAGTTAAATGTAAGGGAACCTGACCCCCCCCCCCCCCAGGCGTTTGTTACTGAAGGAGCCACCTTGTGCAGCAGTAATAATGCAAAGGGAAAAAGTGCCTCTTTTCGTGATGCTCCTTGCACATGCTGAACCTAACACTTATGAAATGTGTCCCCACACAGCGTTAAACCGTCCGGTAGGTGGAACTTTCCTTTGTCGTGTGACGCAGCACAGCCATCATTTTTACCCCCTTGGCGCCGTGCGCCCACTCCTCAGCGTTGTTTGAATCTGTCCCGGAGCCTGCGCTGTTAGGTTAGCCCTTGGCCATGCACACATGTTGCGCTGCCCGTCTTCTGACCTCATTTGGTGTCAGGCTGGCTGCGCCTGTGCGGGTGCGCTGGTCGAGATCCCGCCTCGCAGTGTCGTCTAATGTAATCCCACCGCGGGCCTGTGATCCGTGCCCGTGCGCAGTGCATATCCTCTCCTCTCACTCCCCTCCCTACGGCTTCTTCAGACTGTGCGATGTCAGCTGGTCCCTAATAGCATGCCACGGCCGTGACAACGCACAGTCTGAAAAAGCCGTAGGGAGGGGAGTGAGAGGACAGGATATGCACTGCGCACGGGCACGGATCACAGGCCCGCGGTGGGATTACATTAGACGACACTGCGAGGCGGGATCTCGGCCAGCGCACCCGCACAGGCGCAGCCAGCCTGACACCAAATGAGGTCAGAAGACGGGCAGCGCAACATGTGTGCATGGCCAAGGGCTAACCTAACAGCGCAGGCTCCGGGACAGATTCAAACAACGCTGAGGAGTGGGCGCACGGCGCCAAGGGGGTAAAAATGATGGCTGTGCTGCGTCACACGACAAAGGAAAGTTCCACCTACCGGACGGTTTAACGCTGTGAGGAGACACATTTCATAAATGTTTGGTTCCGCATGTACAAGGACCATAATTAAAAGAGCTAAGTTTACCTTTTCCAGCATTAGTGCTGTACACAATGGCTCTTTCAGCTACAAACGCCTGGGGGGGGGGGTGTTAAAGGTTTCCTTTCAACTTGCTCGAGTGCAGGCTTCGGCCTACACTCCGCTCCCCCTGCTCCTCCTGCTGACCCTGGGCTCTAACACCGCCAGTTTTTGCCCAGATGTGCTAGCTGCACAGAGAAAAACACCAGCCAATGTGTCAGTGGGGTTCAGCACCGCCAGCTGTTCCCCTGCTGTGTAGCCGGCAACGTGTCCTGCGACCGCCACGCAGACACAAGAACTGAAATTGAAGGGAACCTGTCCCCCCTCCCCCAGGTGTTTCTATGTTTTACAGCTACCTTGAACAGCAGTAATGCTGCATGTGTTCAAGGTGGCTCAGAAACTTATTCTCCTTGCCCATGTTGAAGTGAACACGTCTAAAATGTGTCCTCTGTGACCATTAAAACGTCCCTCAGGTGTGATTTGACTTTGTATTGACACACGCAACAAGCTCCTTGGTAGCGCTGCCCGTCTTCTGGCATCATTGTTTGGCTGGCTGCGCCTCTGCGGCCGCCCTGACCCACACAACGCCCCTCGGTGTCTTATTTATTGGGACTGCGAGGGTGTGATTGATGGGCAGGATCAGTGCATCAGTTCGCCTGTCCCTCCTCTCCTTCCGCCTTCTTCGGACTGTGCGGCTTCATGGCCGTGGCATGCGATAAGGGATCAGATGACGCCGCACAGTCTGAAGCGGGTGTAAGGACCCGAGTGTGAGAGGCCAACATATGTGCTGCGCCAGGCCCTGAATCCCAGCCCCGCAGTGTTTTAACAATGTTAAGACACTGCGGGGCTGGGATTCATGGGCATCGCGAACCGCACCGGCCGACATTACATGATGCCAGAAGATGGGCAGCGCTAACGGCGCTAGGCCAGGGGATAACACGACAGCGCAGACTCCTGTACAGCAAATAACAACGCTCAGGAGGCTGCACCCAGCACCAAGGTGGGATTCTTGACATCTGTGCTGCGTCTCATTACAAAGGGAACTCTCGCCTCCATTACACAGTTTGACTGTATAAAGGGCTAAATGTTATACGTGTTCCATTCAGCGTGTGCAAGGAGAAAAATTACAAGAGCAACCTTTGACTTGCGCAGCACTACTGCTGCATAAGCTGTGGCTCTTCTACTTTCTAACCCCTGAGGGGGGGTTAAAGGTGACTTTTGAAATCGGTTCAATTAGGCTTCGGCCTACACTCTGCTCCACCTGCAGAGCCCGGGCTCCAACAACGCTAGTTGCTGTCCGGAAGTGCTGGCTGCACAGAGCCAAACACCTCGCCAATGTGTCAGTGGGGTCCAGCACCGCCAGCTGTTCCCCTGCTGTGTAGCCGGCAACGTGTCCTGCAAAAGCCACGCAGACACAACACACCCAAAGCTGCCGCCTGTGCAGGCTTCGGCCTACACTCCCCTCCCCCTGCTCCTCCTCCTCCTGCTCCTCCTCCTGCTGTCCCTGGGCTCTAACACACCGCCAGTTTTTGCCCAGATGTGCTAGCTGCACAGAGAAAAACACCAGCCAATGTGTCAGTGGGGTCCAGCACCGCCAGCTGTTCCCCTGCTGTGCAGCCGGCAACGTGTCCTGCAAAAGCCACGCAGACACAAGAACTGAAATTGAAGGGAACCTGTCCCCCCTCCCCCAGGCGTTTTTACGTTATCCAGCCACCTTGTACAGCGGTAATGCTGCATGTGTGCAAGGTGGCTCATAAACGTATTCTCCTCGCACATGTGGAACTGAAAACACGTCTGAAATGTGTCCTCTGTGTGACCATTTAACCGTCCCGGGGGTGTGACTTTCCTTTGTAATGACACGCTGCAACCCCCTTGGTAGCGCTGCCCGTCTTCTGGCATCATTGTTTGGCTGGCTGCGCCTCTGCGGCCGCCCTGACCCACACAACGCCCCTCGGTGTCTTATTTATTGGGACTGCGAGGGTGTGATTGATGGGCAGGATCAGTGCATCAGTTCGCCTGTCCCTCCTCTCCTTCCGCCTTCTTCGGACTGTGCGGCTTCATGGCCGTGGCATGCGATAAGGGATCAGATGACGCCGCACAGTCTGAAGCGGGTGTAAGGACCCGAGTGTGAGAGGCCAACATATGTGCTGCGCCAGGCCCTGAATCCCAGCCCCGCAGTGTTTTAACAATGTTAAGACACTGCGGGGCTGGGATTCATGGGCATCGCGAACCGCACCGGCCGACATTACATGATGCCAGAAGATGGGCAGCGCTAACGGCGCTAGGCCAGGGGATAACACGACAGCGCAGACTCCTGTACAGCAAATAACAACGCTCAGGAGGCTGCACCCAGCACCAAGGTGGGATTCTTGACATCTGTGCTGCGTCTCATTACAAAGGGAACTCTCGCCTCCATTACACAGTTTGACTGTATAAAGGGCTAAATGTTATACGTGTTCCATTCAGCGTGTGCAAGGAGAAAAATTACAAGAGCAACCTTTGACTTGCGCAGCACTACTGCTGCATAAGCTGTGGCTCTTCTACTTTCTAACCCCTGAGGGGGGGTTAAAGGTGACTTTTGAAATCGGTTCAATTAGGCTTCGGCCTACACTCTGCTCCACCTGCAGAGCCCGGGCTCCAACAACGCTAGTTGCTGTCCGGAAGTGCTGGCTGCACAGAGCCAAACACCTCGCCAATGTGTCAGTGGGGTCCAGCACCGCCAGCTGTTCCCCTGCTGTGTAGCCGGCAACGTGTCCTGCAAAAGCCACGCAGACACAACACACCCAAAGCTGCCGCCTGTGCAGGCTTCGGCCTACACTCCCCTCCCCCTGCTCCTCCTCCTCCTGCTCCTCCTCCTGCTGTCCCTGGGCTCTAACACACCGCCAGTTTTTGCCCAGATGTGCTAGCTGCACAGAGAAAAACACCAGCCAATGTGTCAGTGGGGTCCAGCACCGCCAGCTGTTCCCCTGCTGTGCAGCCGGCAACGTGTCCTGCAAAAGCCACGCAGACACAAGAACTGAAATTGAAGGGAACCTGTCCCCCCTCCCCCAGGCGTTTTTACGTTATCCAGCCACCTTGTACAGCGGTAATGCTGCATGTGTGCAAGGTGGCTCATAAACGTATTCTCCTCGCACATGTGGAACTGAAAACACGTCTGAAATGTGTCCTCTGTGTGACCATTTAACCGTCCCGGGGGTGTGACTTTCCTTTGTAATGACACGCTGCAACCCCCTTGGTAGCGCTGCCCGTCTTCTGGCATCATTGTTTGGCTGGCTGCGCCTCTGCGGCCGCCCTGACCCACACAACGCCCCTCGGTGTCTTATTTATTGGGACTGCGAGGGTGTGATTGATGGGCAGGATCAGTGCATCAGTTCGCCTGTCCCTCCTCTCCTTCCGCCTTCTTCGGACTGTGCGGCTTCATGGCCGTGGCATGCGATAAGGGATCAGATGACGCCGCACAGTCTGAAGCGGGTGTAAGGACCCGCGTGTGAGAGGCGAACATATGTGCTGCGCCAGGCCCTGAATCCCAGCCCCGCAGTGTTTTAACAATGTTAAGACACTGCGGGGCTGGGATTCATGGTCATCGCGAACCGCAACGGCCGACATTAAATGATGTCAGAAGATGGGCAGCGCTAACGGCGCTAGGCCAGGGGATAACACGACAGCGCAGACTCCTGTACAGCAAATAACAACGCTCAGGAGGCTGCACCCAGCACCAAGGTGGGATTCTTGACATCTGTGCTGCGTCTCATTACAAAGGGAACTCTCGCCTCCATTACACAGTTTGACTGTATAAAGGGCTAAATGTTATACGTGTTCCATTCAGCGTGTGCAAGGAGAAAAATTACAAGAGCAACCTTTGACTTGCGCAGCACTACTGCTGCATAAGCTGTGGCTCTTCTACTTTCTAACCCCTGAGGGGGGGTTAAAGGTGACTTTTGAAATCGGTTCAATTAGGCTTCGGCCTACACTCTGCTCCACCTGCAGAGCCCGGGCTCCAACAACGCTAGTTGCTGTCCGGAAGTGCTGGCTGCACAGAGCCAAACACCTCGCCAATGTGTCAGTGGGGTCCAGCACCGCCAGCTGTTCCCCTGCTGTGTAGCCGGCAACGTGTCCTGCAAAAGCCACGCAGACACAACACACCCAAAGCTGCCGCCTGTGCAGGCTTCGGCCTACACTCCCCTCCCCCTGCTCCTCCTCCTCCTGCTCCTCCTCCTGCTGTCCCTGGGCTCTAACACACCGCCAGTTTTTGCCCAGATGTGCTAGCTGCACAGAGAAAAACACCAGCCAATGTGTCAGTGGGGTCCAGCACCGCCAGCTGTTCCCCTGCTGTGCAGCCGGCAACGTGTCCTGCAAAAGCCACGCAGACACAAGAACTGAAATTGAAGGGAACCTGTCCCCCCTCCCCCAGGCGTTTTTACGTTATCCAGCCACCTTGTACAGCGGTAATGCTGCATGTGTGCAAGGTGGCTCATAAACGTATTCTCCTCGCACATGTGGAACTGAAAACACGTCTGAAATGTGTCCTCTGTGTGACCATTTAACCGTCCCGGGGGTGTGACTTTCCTTTGTAATGACACGCTGCAACCCCCTTGGTAGCGCTGCCCGTCTTCTGGCATCATTGTTTGGCTGGCTGCGCCTCTGTGGCCGCCCTGACCCACACAACGCCCCTCGGTGTCTTATTTATTGGGACTGCGAGGGTGTGATTGATGGGCAGGATCAGTGCATCAGTTCGCCTGTCCCTCCTCTCCTTCCGCCTTCTTCGGACTGTGCGGCTTCATGGCCGTGGCATGCGATAAGGGATCAGATGACGCCGCACAGTCTGAAGCGGGTGTAAGGACCCGCGTGTGAGAGGCGAACATATGTGCTGCGCCAGGCCCTGAATCCCAGCCCCGCAGTGTTTTAACAATGTTAAGACACTGCGGGGCTGGGATTCATGGTCATCGCGAACCGCAACGGCCGACATTAAATGATGTCAGAAGATGGGCAGCGCTAACGGCGCTAGGCCAGGGGATAACACGACAGCGCAGACTCCTGTACAGCAAATAACAACGCTCAGGAGGCTGCACCCAGCACCAAGGTGGGATTCTTGACATCTGTGCTGCGTCTCATTACAAAGGGAACTCTCGCCTCCATTACACAGTTTGACTGTATAAAGGGCTAAATGTTATACGTGTTCCATTCAGCGTGTGCAAGGAGAAAAATTACAAGAGCAACCTTTGACTTGCGCAGCACTACTGCTGCATAAGCTGTGGCTCTTCTACTTTCTAACCCCTGAGGGGGGGTTAAAGGTTACCTTTGAAATTGGTTCAAGTAGGCTTCGGCCTACACTCTGCTCCCCCTGCAGAGCCCGGGCTACAACACCGCTCGTTGCTGTCCGGAAGTGCTGGCTGCACAGAGCCAAACACCTCGCCAATGTGTCAGTGGGGTCCAGCACCGCCAGCTGTTCCCCTGCTGTGTAGCCGGCAACGTGTCCTGCGACCGCCACGCAGACACAACACACCCAAAGCTGCCGCCAGTGCAGGCTTCGGCCTACACTCCCCTCCCCCTGCTCCTGCTCCTCCTCCTTCTCCTGCTGTCCCTGGGCTCTAACACACCGCCAGTTGGGGCCCAGATGTGCTAGCTGCACAGAGAAAAACACCAGCCAATGTGTCAGTGGGGTTCAGCACCGCCAGCTGTTCCCCTGCTGTGCAGCCGGCATCGTGTCCTGCAAAAGCCACGCAGACACTTGCTCTTGTACCTTCTGCTCCCCATCCTGGTTCCAGTACCGTCAGCTGGTTCCGGGCAGAGCCTTTGGCTTAGGTGCCTCCCTTTGGTATCCGAGTTCCACCAACGTCAGGTGGTCCTTGGTAGTGCTTTCAGGCACGGGTACCTCCTGCTTAGTAACCGGGTTCCAGTAACGTCAGCTGGTCCTCGGTAGTTCCATTGGCTCTTGGACCTTCGGCTACCCATCCGGGTTCCAGCACCGTCAGCTGGTTCTCGGCAGTGTCTTTTGCTCTTGTACCTTCTGCTCCCCATCCTGGTTCCAGTACCGTCAGCTGGTTCCGGGCAGAGCCTTTGGCTTAGGTGCCTCCCTCTGGGTATCTGAGTTCCACCAACGTCAGGTGGTCCTTGGTAGTGCTTTCAGCACGGGTACCTCCTGCTTAGTAACCGGGTTCCAGTAACGTCAGCTGGTCCTCGGTCGTTCCATTGGCTCTTGGACCTTCGGGTAGCCATCTGAGCTCCAGTTCCATCAGCTGGTTCTCGGCATTCTCTCAGCCTTCTTGTACCTTCTGCTGCATTTCCAAGTTCAAGAGACTAAACACGATGACCCGGAAGACCACCCCTAAGATGACGACGACACCAGAGACGACAACCACCGTGATGACGACGACCCTGGAGACGATGACCCTGAAGACCACCCCGATGACGACGACCCCGGAGACGACCCCGATGACGACGACCCCGGAGACGACGACCCTGGAGACGACGACGACCTGGAAGACCGAGAAGCAGAAGAACAAGAGGCTGCAGAACAAAGAGCAGAAGGACATTAAGCATAACACAAAATATCAGAGCAAAAAATATTATGTAAATTATAAGCAGAAGAAGACTAAGCAGTGTATGGGGGTGAGTCCGTTCCTCCTCGTGGTGCCCCTGGATAAAGCCTGATGCTGCAGGCCAAACTGAACGCGGACAAATGTAACTGTTTTGTGACAGGCAGAACGGAAGGTGTAATCTTCAAACTTTTATAGATAACAACTACGGGAATGCCTGTCACAAATAAGAATATGATGAAGAAGTAGAATATGATGAAGATAATAGTAAAATAAAAAGAATATGAACAATGTAACCCAAAAAATAATAGGTAGAAGATGAAGAAGAAGATGAAGAAGGTGAAGAAGTTGATGTCAAAGAAGCTGATGATGAGGATAATGAAGAAGAAAGCGTGGGAGAAGTAAAAAAGAAGGTGAAGGGCGTGGAAGTAGTGAAACATCAATATCTGACATAAAAAAAAAAAATAACATAGTCAAATTCTTTCTAACGCCGAACGTCATAAAAAAAAAAAAAAAATCCTGCTATTCTATTAGATTGGGCTAAACCTCTGTGCCTTTAATGTCTCCGCCACGTCCCCCAATACATCCTACATTATTCTTAGTTGTTTTCCTTCATGTAGAATGAACCTACAAGTGTATAAAGGGTTTATTTTAATTCCGATATTTTCGTCCCATTGACTTGCATTGGGATCGGGTATCGGTATCGGATTGGATTCCGATACTGTGACGGTATCGGCCGATACTTTCCGATTCCGATACTTTCCGATATCGGAAAGTATCGCTCAACACTAGTAATGAGTGATTCACTACTAAAATTTAAGAGGGGACTGGATGCCTTTCTTGAAAAGTATAATCTTACAGGTTATATATACTAGATTCCTTGATAGGGCTTTGATCCAGGGAACTAATCTGATTGCCGTATGTGGAGTTGGGAGGGTATTTTTTTCCCCAATGTGGAGCTAAGTGTTTGCTGCATTTTTTTTTGCCTTCCTCTGGATCAACATGTTAGGGCATGGGTTGCACTAGATGGACTTAAAGTCTTCCTTCACCTTAAATACTATGTTACTATGTTAGGAGTGGGAACAGTCTGGGTAAGACAATTCTCAGGAGCTGGAGTCAAGAACTAGACTAACAGCTAGACGCAATACTCAAGCAATGAGTTCCATGTGGCTTTTATTTTTCCCAAACAGGAAACAAAATGGCTTCCATGGGTTCAACATAGGCTACATTGGTAAAGGGCGATTGCAGAAACATAGCAAAAGCCTCCAGTGGTAAGAAGAGGAAATGCAACACAATTTATTAAAGTAAATATTAGCAGCCAATAGTGGACAATTTGCAGAAGGACAAAGGAATCCAGAAAATAGCATAATCAATCAGTTGGGACTATAATAGCCTGCATAAAAGAAGCAGATGATTCAGAAGCCATTTTGGGGTGAATCTGAATAGTTAGAGAATGCCACAGTTCACAGATTAGTCATATAAGTAGGGAGAGAAAGCCATAAATCACTGAAGAAACTGTACAGTTAGTGATAGCGAAGCAGTAGTGTATGAGAAAAAGAATACAGATTTAATTGATAGGGAGAGAGAGATTGTAGAATGAGAATATCTGTGAGGCAGTGACTAATTTCCTGGCAAAATTCAGCAAAACTGGTAAACTTGAATTGCTAAAGATTCATTCAGCACTAACATGTGTTTAAATATTTCCATTTCTCGAAAATGAAAATTTTAATTCAATACATATTTGTTACGTCGACAGGACAGAAACGCATTCTTTTAGTTAATAATATTTTAGGAATTGGATTTAAAAGACAAATTGTCTATTAATTTGTTATATGTGTGGGGTATCCAATCTTAGCACAAAAGTGTATTGGTAGAATATGTCACCACTTGTTAACCCCTTCATGACCCAGCCTATTTTGGCCTTAATGACCTTGCCGTTTTTTGCAATTCTGACCAGTGTCCCTTTATGAGGTAATAACTCAGGAACGCTTCAACGGATCCTATTGATTCTGAGATTGTTTTTTCGTGACATATTGGGCTTCATGTTAGTGTTAAATTTAGGTCGATAATTTTTGAGTTTATTTGTGAAAAAAACGGAAATTTGGCAAAAAATTGAATTTTTATTCTGTTAAACCAGAGAGTTATGTGACACAAAATAGTTAATAAATAATGTTTCCCACATGTCTACTTTACATCAGCACAATTTTGGAAACAATTTTTTTTTGCTAGGAAGTTATAAGGGTTAAAATTTGACAAGTGATTTCTCATTTTTACAACAAAATTTACAAAACCATTTTTTTAGGGACCACCTCACATTTGAAGTCATTTTGAGGGTTCTATATGGCTGAAAATACCCAAAAGTGACACCATTCTAAAAACTGCACCCCTCAAGGTGCTCAAAACCACATTCAAGAAGTTTATTAACCCTTCAGGTGTTTCACAGCAGCAGAAGCAACATGGAAGTAAAAAATGAACATTTAACTTTTTAGTCACAAAAATGATCTTTTAGCAACAATTTTTTTATTTCCCCAAGGGTAAAAGGAGAAACTGGACCAGGGATGTTGTTGTCCAATTTGTCCTGAGTACGCTGATACCTCATATGTTGGGGTAAACCACTGTTTGGGCGCACGGCAGGGCTCGGAAGGGAAGGAGCGCCATTTGACTTTTTGAATGAAAAATTGGCTCCAATCTTTAGCGGACACCATGTCGCGTTTGGAGAGCCCCCGTGTGCCTAAACATTGGAGCTCCCCCACAAGTGACCACATTTTGGAAACTAGACCCCCCAAGGAACTTATCTAGAAGCATAGTGAGCACTTTAAACCCCCAGGTGCTTCACAAATTGATCCGTAAAAATGAAAAAGTACTTTTTTTTCACAAAAAAATTATTTTAGCCTCAATTTTTTCATTTTCACATAGGCAACAGGATAAAATGGATCCTAAATTTTGTTGGGCAATTTCTCCTGAGTACACCAATACCTCACATGTGGGGGTAAACCACTGTTTGGGCACATGGTAAGGCTCGGAAGGGAAGGAGCGCCATTTGACTTTTTGAATGAAAAATTATCTCCATCGATAGCAGACACCATGTCGCGTTTGGAGAGCCCCTGTGTGCCTAAACATTGGAGCTCCCCTACAATTGACCCCATTTTGGAAACTAGACCCCCCAAGGAACTTATCTAGATGCATAGTGAGCACTTATAACCCCCAGGTGCTTCACAGAAGTTTATAACGCAAAGCCGTGAAAATAAAAAAATAATTTTTCTTTCCTCAAAAATGATTTTTAGCCCAGAATTTTTTATTTTCCCAAGGGTAATAGGAGAAATTGGACCCCAAATGTTGTTGTCCAGTTTGTCCTGAGTATGATGATACCCCATATGTGGGGGTAAACCACTGTTTGGGCGCACGGCAGGGCTCGGAAGGGAAGGCACGCCATTTGGCTTTTTGAATGGAAAATTAGCTCCAATCATTAGCGGACACCATGTCGCGTTTGGAGAGCCCCTGTGTGCCTAAACATTGGAGCTCCCGCACAAGTGACCCCATTTTGGAAACTAGACCTCCCTAGGAACTAATCTAGATGTGTGGTGAGCACTTTGAACTCCCAAGTGCTTCACAGAAGTTTATAACGCAGAGCCATGATAATAAAAAATAATTTTTCTTTTCTCAAAAATGATTTTTTAGCCCACAATTTTTTATTTTCCCAAGGGTAACAGGAGAAATTGGACCCCAAAAGTTGTTGTCCAGTTTCTCCTGAGTACGCTGATACCCCATATGTTGGGGTAAACCACTGTTTTGGCACACGTCGGGGTTCGGAAGGGAAGTAGTGACGTTTTGAAATTCAGACTTTGATGGAATGCTCTGCGGGCGTCAGGTTGCGTTTGCAGAGCCCCTCCGCCGATCCGCTGCCGATCCGCGGCCAATCCGCTGCCGATCCGCGGCCGATCCGCTGCCGATCCGCGGCCGATCCGCTGCCGATCCGCGGCCGATCCGCTGCCGATCCGCTGCCGATCCGCGGCCGATCCGCGGCCGATCCGCTGCGGATCCGCGGCCGATCCGCTGCCGATCTGCTGCGGATCCGCTGCGGATCCGCTGCCGATCCGCTGCCGATCCACGGCCGATCCGCTGCGGATCCGCGGCCGATCCGCTGCCGATCCGCTGCCGATCCGCTGCCGATCCGCTGCCGATCCGCGGCCGATCGGCTGCGGATCCGCGGCCGATCCGCTCTGTGTGCACATGCCATAACCCTACCCCTAACCCTACCCGTAACCCTAACCCTACCCCTAACCCTACCCCTAGTTCTAACCCTAGTTCTAACCCTAACCCTAGTGGAAAAAGAAAAAAAAATATTTTCTTTATTTTATTATTGTCCCTAACTATGGGGGTGATAAAGGGGGGGGGGGTTATTTATTATTTTTTTATTTTGATCGCTGTGATAGAACCTACCACAGCGATCAAAATGTACTTGTAATGAATCTGCCGGCCGGCAGATTCGGCGGGCGCACGGAGCATGCGCCCGCCATTTTGGAAGATGGCGTCGCCCAGCGAGGAGACGGACCGACACCGGGAGCCTCGGTAAGTATAAGGGGGAGGGATTGGGGCACGGGGGGACGTCGGAGCACCGGGGGGTGACATAGGAGCAGGGGGGGAGCGGGCAGGAGGACGGGGGAGTGGAGCACAGGACGGAGGGGACCGGACCCCATAACGGAGCACTGGGGGGGCGATCGGTGGGGTGGGGGGGTCACTTCAGGTTTTCCAGCCATGGCCGATGGTATTTCAGCATCGGCCATGGCTGGATTGTAATATTTCACCAGTTTTTTAGGTGAAATATTACAAATCGCTCTGATTGGCAGTTTCACTTTCAACAGCCAATCAGAGCGATCGTAGCCACGGGGGGGTGAGGCCACCCCCCCTGGGCTGAAGTACCACTCCCCCTCTCCCTGCAGATCGGGTAAAATAGGAGTTAACCCCTTCACCCGATCTGCAGGGACGCGATCATTCCATGACGCCACATAGGCGTCATGGGTCGGATTGACACGGGTTTTCATGACGCCTACGTGGCGTCATGGGTCGGGAAGGGGTTAACTGGAATGAAGGGGCTAACAGTTTAATATATGTCAGGAAAAATGTTATAAGTACAAGTCTAAGAGGAACATATACTAATTGTGGCATGGATTTTCAGGTCTGGGATATCCTTTTAATGTATGCAGCTTCTATGTTGAAATCTGGTGACACATCTGCTTTATGAGTTAGCATTCACTTATGGTTTCTTTAAATGTAAGCACTTTAAATGGTTTGTCCACTACTAGGACAGCACATTCTCAATCTGAGTGTTTGCCTCCCTTAAAATAAAAGCACTTCTACTCCCCTCCCATTCTGACGCCATTCCAGCAGAGTCGGCACTTGTTTTCACATAGCTCCATGAGGTTGTCCCTTCCTTCAGACGAATAAGTTATCATGAGGAAGTCAATCCTGTGGCTGTTTTCTCATTTTCTTTAGATTACTTCCAATTCCAAAATTGTGTTAGTTGTAGGCAGTTTCATCTGTTTAAGTACATAAGGGGCTCTCCAAATGTGCCATGGTGTCGGTTAATTATTTCAGCAAATTTTACATTCAAAAAGACAAATGGCGCTCAGCGTGATCAGGAGAAATTGCACTACAAATTTTGGTGTCCATTTTTTCCTGTTGAAAAAAAAATTGTGTCTAAAACAAAATTTTTGTGAAAAAAGTTAAATGTTCATTTTTTCATTGCACATTTCAAAAAGTTCAGTGTGGCATCTGTAAGATTAATATATAATTCTTGAATGTGGTTTTGAACACCTTGAGAGGAGCAGTTTTGAGAATGTTGTCACTTTTGCATATTTTTTGTTAGGTAGACCCCTCAAAGTCACGTCAAATGAAATGTGGTCAATAAAAAAATTATATTGTTGGAAAAATGAGAAATTGCTGGTCAACTTTTAATCCTTCTAGCTTCCTAACTAAAAAAAAAATATGTTTCAAAAATGTTGCGGTGTAAAGTAGACATGTGGAAATGCTATTTATAGACTATTTTGTGTGACATATCTCTATGATTTAAGGGGTCAGCGTTCCAGAGTTAAACGTTTCAGAATATTGAAGCGTTCCAGAGTTATTACATCATAAAGTGACACTGGTCACAATTGTAAAAATTGGCCTGGTCATGAAGGTCAAAACAGGTTTGGGGGTGAAGAGGCTAAAGGGATTCTATGGGAATAGAAAAAACTAAATATCTAATGGGAATGTCAGTATAAATAAATTCCCAAATAAATTGTATTAAATAACAGTTGATTGGCCTAGAGAGGTATTCCCTATAGTATTAAGATATGCTGCCTTGTTTCACTGTGAGAAACCTGTCCTAGAATGTTAGGACAGGGACATGTGAGCATGCGCAGTACAAAGCTGCACCCTCCGTCATATGTAGGAAGATGTTCTCCACTATTACTACTGGAGGTACAGTAAGAAGGTGCTGAGATAAAAAGGGCTCCCTCACACTTCTGTGTGTCCTGTCTGTCTAACAATATACCTATCTCCAGATAACAGCGGCAGCGCATCGTACTGCACATGCTCACTGGCATCAGTACTGACATTCTGGGACTGGTTCTTGTCAGTGTAACAAGGTGACTTTCCATTTTAATTCTACAGTGACTACCGCCATAGACAAAACGTATATGATTTGCTGATTAAATGTATTTAGGAATTTATGACATTTCCTTCAGTTATTTTTTGTATTCGTTGTAGAATAGATAATCGAAATCAGATCTGATCTGACACCCAGCACAGCAAGCAATCAGACATTATTAGCTACGGATGTTAACATTCACTGGGTACATCAGGCCACGTCTGTAGCTAACTGCAGCGGATCAGCAAGGGTTCCTAGTATTGGACCCCCATAGATCTGATATGTTTTATATATTTATTTTACTCACTTATATAGGGTCATTTATTCTACAGCATTAAGGATGGGTAATCAGTATCATGCAAAAACCAACAACAAAAACATAATAATTAAATACCATGCAGTAAATAAATAAACGGCAAAGTGCATGAAAATAATTCAGGGTTCTTAATTAACATACATTTGATGAAAAAAATTCATGGTGACCCTATTCGGATGGTCCTTACCTCTAATATTTATAACCTTACCATTTGTCAAGTGACATGCATGTGGATAAGGACTGAGAAGGATTGAACCCAGCTCGTAGACATACAGCCAATTTGGAACCACATGAATATATTGTCCAGTTCAAAGAAAAAGCAGGCCACACCTTTATATGCACAGGATGCAAACAAACTGAAAACAAAACTAAAAAAATTAACTGCCTTTTTTTATTCAAAATTATGTTAACTAAGTACCGTATATTATTTTATGCATGTTGTTGTTTATTTACTGCAGGGCATTTGCCTATTATGTTTCTGTCTTTGTTTATTTCTGTTTAGTGGCCAGTGTGAATATGCTGAATGCACACCAATGTATGTCCCAGTTGACTTTTTTAGGTTTTTGATCTTGCACATCCCATTTTAACAGGCTGCTGCACCCAACCCCCACCAAAGGAGCTACAACCTATTGGTGCTTTCCTCCTTCTGGTAGAGAAGGCTCTGCTTGTTACATGTTAAAAAGCATGCAATGTTCTTTATTTATATCAAGAAAATTCACCTTCTGATCGTGAGTATAGATACTTTTGAAGAGGCTAAGCTGAATTATTGTTGGCAGGGAAATCTAGTACTCAGCCTCCAGAGACTCGTTAAAACACATAATTCTATTTGTAAGTATTCCAAGTCTTGTCCTGTCAAAATTGTTGCTGTCTTTTTTATTTTATATTATTTATAAATTATCATCAATAAACAACTTCACTTAATGTGCTTCCTTTTACCATGTATCTCTTTTTTAGGTCAGTTCAAAGATATTTTTCTCTTCCATATGGTCATTACCCATGAGAGAATATGTTCACAGTTTCACGGCTACCTCAAGTTCTTTAAACATTTATATTATTTGAAGCATTCCTCACCATATGCTGTGTCATATGCTGTTAACATTTTTTGTTCACCATTGATAGTAAACTGCCTAAATAGCAGAAATTAAAAATAGTTTAATAAATCTTAGTCGAGGACTCTGTTCACATTAGCTTTGATGACTCTTATTCAGAACCAACATTGGAAAATTCTTTTACAGGCGCAATCAAAGATATTCTTCCTCCATTGCTAAATAAGTTTATAAGCAAAGTTTGTAAACTTTCTGCTACTTGCAATAAACCGATCAGACACAAATAATTTAAAAAACCGAACACCTCTTATATAACAAGTGTTTTCTCAAAATTCAGACCATAGCACATTCAGAATTATTCAGCACCATTCAAAGGATTTCCAGGCTAGAGTAAATTTTTGGTGCTTGAGTAGTTTACCGAATCCTAAAGGGCCGGCTCATCAAAGCTTTTGCACTAGTATTCTGCCAAGTTTGGGCTGGGGCAGGGTGAGGTGACCATCACTATGCCACAAATCATGCTTCAGCATTCTTTGGTACTGTTCTTGTAAGCAGGTACCAGATTAGGACTTCTGTCGTGGAGTACTCAGAGATGCACACAACTCCTCCGACGCTCAATATCACATTCATATGGACTTGTCAAACATTTCACATATTGGTCCTTTTTATTGCTAATGTGGCACCCCAGGAGTCCAGTTGCCACAGTGGCATAGTCTTCCTCAGGGAGGGGGGTTGATGCCATGCCTGGAAGCAAGAGGGATCCCATTAGCAGATAATACAGTCAGCATGCAACACCTTTCTGACTCCAGACCAGAAGGGGCAGCTCTAACATGGTTTCAGGAGAACTTCCCTATAAGTTCTGGTCTGGAGGTGGAGTTAGAGTGTGTTAGTGTGTGAGAGAGAGCAGACACTGAAGGAGGAAGAACAGGGCCGGCGTCAGCACCCGGCACACCCGGGCAAGTGCCGGGGCCCTGGTGAGACTGGGGGGCCCATAACGCCGGTAAGACACTTATTATGCCGGCATTGCCGACACTGATGCACAGCGCATCATGCGCTCCTGGCGGGCCCCCAAAGCCAGACTACATCATTCCCGAGTCTGAACCTCCCTCCCTGTGCTAGTGTTCTGTGTGCTGTGTGCTGTGTGTGACTCCAGCCATGACTGAGATGCGGAGCTGGAGCGGATATATGATTCCCGGCAGCAGGAGGCGGGACTCACTGACTGGGCCTCACTGCAGCAGGAATACTCACCAATCACCGTCCATGGGGATTGAAGAGTCACTTCCGGGCCAGCGGTCGTCACTTCCGGGTGAGAGTGAGGAGCTCGTCATCCTAAGAAGAGCAGCGGTGCTGACACACAGATCTCGTCGCGACACTGTCCGGGACCCGGGTCCACTGTCCAGTTCCAGTGCAGCGAGCAGCAGAAGACGAGCAGCACAGATCCTGTGTCCACAACGGTCGGGGGCGATGGCGATGGCGTGGTGGTGGGTGAGCTGGGCTGCCTGTGTTATGTTACATGCTACGTGGGCTGCCTGTGTTATATGCTTAGTATATAACACAGGCAGTCCACGTAGTATATTATACTACGTGGGATGCCTGTGTTATATACTATATGGCTGTGCTCTATGCTACTTGGCTGCCTGTGTTATATACTACGTGGGTTGCCTGTGTTATATACTACGTGGGCTGTGCTATATAATGCGTGGGCTGTGTTATACACAACGTGGGCTATGTTATATACTACGTGGGCTATTATACACTGCATGGGCTGTGTTAATTCTACATGGGCTGTGCTATATACTATGTGGGCTGTGTTATACACTGCGTGGGCTGTGCTATATACTACATGGGCTGTGTTATACACTGTGTGGGCTGTGCTATATACTGCTTGGGCTGTGCTATATACTGCGTGGGCTGTGCTATATACTATGTGGACTGTGCTATATATTACGTGGCTGTGCTATATACTATGTGGCTGTGTTATATGCTACGTGGCTGTGTTATATGCTATGTGGCTGTGCTATATACTACATGGCCTGTGCTATATACTACGAGGCTTGTGCTATATTCTTCGTGGCTGTGCTATATGCTGTGTGGGCTGTGTTATATGCTACTTGGCTGTGGTATATTTCTCTGCTGTATCTGTACATCATGAATCGTGGTATGTGTTAAAGTGGGGGGCCCACTGAGACTCTTTCACCCAGGGCCCTCAAAAACCTGGAGCCGGCCCTGGGGAAGAGGCAAGTGAGGAGAATCTGTGGGATAGGAGCTGTGACTGAGCTCACCCCAGGACTGAACGCTGAAGATTAGACAGCGGAGTCCATGGTTGTATGGGAACTGCAGGTCCTGCAACCAAATCTGGAGGACAGGAGATTGCAGGTCTCCAGGCCCCATTTGACACCCGAAGGCACAGCAGCATAGGAGAGCCCAGAGTCACCACAAGGGAATGATACCTGGAAAAGGCTCGAGCTGCCTGCCATGTGGGTAGTGTTCCACCTGAGGAACAGACAGAGAGGGACTTGAGAACTAAAAGCACCGAGCACCCAGAGAACAGCTCAGCAGGGAGGATCCTGAATTGCCTCCAGGCTGCCCAGATCTCCATCACCAGCTGTAAATTGTGCCCCAGACTGCACCTGCAACCCGGCCCAGGTGGGCGCTACATTTCTGGTGGACTGACCCAGCAAACTGGGTCCTGTGCGCTATAGACTTTGTTGAACTGTATGACAACCGCCATTTTACATGCCGGGTGGCGTGAGAGGAGCAGATGGGGCATGTCATTGTGGGTGGAACCAAAATGAAGAGGCGCAAAGTAAAAGCGCAGTCTTCGCTCTGTGATCAGCGGCAAGAAGCATTAAGGCCCATCTGGAAAAACCGGAAGGAGAACCATCCAAACCACCTGCAGAGCAGCTGCTTGCAATGGTGACATGTGCAGGGCCTGGATGAGGCTCACTAGGGGAGGTAAAAATGTCCAATCCGGGTGGAGATTCATTGGTGGCCGCAGCCGTAGCTGCAGCCTCCATGATGCAGCCAGATCCAGCGGCGACCGCAGCCCCCATAAATTGGCAAGATCCAACGGCAGTCGCAGCCACAGCTTCTATAATGCCGTTATCAATGCCCTACATACCCGGAGCAGCCTGGTTACTGCAGTACTCAAGGGAGTCGCACACCCTGAGCGATTTTAAGGAGAGACTCTGCAGTTTGTTTGAAGTGTACCTCCTGTCTGAGAATCAAAAGGTCAGCATCCTCATTGGCCAGTTAACTGGTGCAACTCAGAGGGAAGTAAAGTCCTGGCTGGACACCGATAAAAGAACTGTTACACAAATCTTGGCCAGGCTGAAATACACCTTTGAAACCCGCACTGCAGCAGAGATTAAAATGAGATTCGTTAGGTCCAAACAAATTGTGCAGGACAGTATATGGGACTATGCCCTTAATCTCCAGGAGGCGCTGTGAGCCTTTAAGCAGGTTGACCCTGACAGCGTACAAGATGGGGACAGATTGTTAAAGGAGCAGTTTATTGAGAGACTCCTGTCCAGCACTCATAGGACACAGCTGAGCATCTTGGTCCTGCAAAACCTTAACCTGGACTTTGCACATTTTAAAGATAGGGCCATCCGGGTGCTGCTTGAACCAAATTCCAGCCTCACAATGCCCTCTAGGCACCCAGCAATTACATACCACCAGGAAGCAGCATCCTTTCCTCAGGCCCCCATTGAGGCCGATACACAGACCCTGGCTAATGACCCTTCTACAGAACTGCATCTCCAGGTCCAGGAGCTGACCAAAAGGTGGCTGCTTAACCAAAACCATGCAGTCCATGCAAATGTCCCCAAAGGAGAAGATCCAGCTGGATTCCAGTCCAGATGACGTCCCATGGCAACAGCAGAAGAGGATCCCACCGACCAGAGGGAGAGACAATGATCACTATGACCGGGACAGACGACCCATTTGCCACCGCTGCAGCAAGGTGGGGCATATCGCAAGATTCTGCAATTTAGATGAGCAACCCCTGGAGCAGAGGGCCAAACCCCAGGAGTAAGGTGACCAGGCCCACTAAGCTGGGGAAACAAGTACGTCGGAGGATGACCGGTCCTCCCAGTTGTGATTGATGGCATCCCAATGAACACTTTACTGGACACCGGCTCCCAGGTGAAGACTATGCAATACATTCTTTACAAACGCTTTACTGGGCTGACTCTGATATTACCCGCGGCCCAGATAATGATCTGACAATAGCCGCCAGCAATGGTCAGCCTTTGCCACAAGTAAGGTATAAAGAGGTGACCATTAAGAATGGCTGAGCAGAATTGCAGTCACAAGGTTTGATTATAGTTGATAATGACAAACCAGAATGCCATGCTATGATCAGTTTAGGCACGAATGTAATAGAACATTGTCTTGGAGAAATTATTGGTTTGTTGCAACAGGTTGCCAAGACCGCCAGTTCCAGTCAGCAGACAGTCCCGCAAAAGGAGATCAAAGCACTGATGCAGAGACAACAGGTAGAGTTGTCTGGTGGAGAAGTTGGCAGTGTCAGTGAGTGATCCATTCCACATTGCAGTACCCCCAAGCAGAGAAATGTTAATTTGGTGTTGAGCAGCAATAGGCCTCATGGGTCAAGATTACCAGGCCCTGGTAGAACCAGTGTACTCTGATAGTAGGCACACTGTCCTGACAGCCAGGGAGGTAGTCTTGAAACCGCAAAGCTAAGTGTACTGGAACAGTGATGGATGGCCCGGCTGTCCAACTACGTGTTTACCATCAAGTACCAAGTGGGACATAAGAACGCTAATGCTGATGCGCTGTCCAGAAGGCCCAATTTACCAGACGAGGGAGAAGATTCGGAAGCATTTGAAGAAATCGAGTTACCAGCCTTCCACTGCCCAGTTGCGGCCTAATACTCCCAGGAGGTGAGAAACAAGCGCTGCATCGTGCAGGAGGCCACGTTAAACCCATTGCCCCACCATGAGTGAGCAGAGACCCAGGATAGCGATCCAGCAGTCCATCTAGTAAAGGAGCTACTGACACAAGCTAATTCGCACCCTGGTCCAAATGCTCCACAAGAGACCCAGCAGTTGTGGAAAGAGAAGGGCAGGCTGTTCATCTATGAGGGGTAGTTGTGTCAGAGGAACATCAACTCATGCACTCAGGAACTGATCTGGCAGGTGGTAGTCCCAAAGCTGGATGTGCCAATGGTTTTGGAAGCGCATCAAGATGGCGCAGGACATTTCGGGTGGAAGAAGTTGGAGGTCTTACTTCGTGAAAGATTCTACTGGGTGGGCATGAGAAGAGCCATTGAGAAGTGGTGCCGAGAGTGTGGCCCATGCAACTAGTGCAGGAAACAGCCAGAGAGCCCCTTTACAGCAAATAATCACCAAACAACCGCTTGAACTGGTAGCCTTGGACCACCTGAAGCTGGCCCCAAGCTGGTCAGGCTATTTCTACGCCCTCACCATAGTGGTCAATTAGTCAAGGTTCCTGGTAGTCGTGCCTGTTAAAGACCAAACAGCAAAGACGGCAGCCAAAGCGTTCCAAGAACACTTTTTTGTCGACCACACAAAAGTTTTTATTCATTTCCATTATCCATCCCTTTTCATTGGATGCCCAGGGCCACAGACTGGGTCACTGCTGCCATAACCACATCCCTTTAAGAACTGGCCCAGTACTGAGTATCCCCAAGGCCATGGTGGGCGCTCCATTTCTGGCGTCACAAACAAGATGGACCGACCCAGCAAACAGGGTCCTGTGTGCTATAGACTTTGTTGAACTGTATGACAACCGCCATTTTACACGCTGTGCGAGGAGCAGAGGGGGCATGTCGTTGTGGGTGTAACCAAAAAGAAGAGGTGCAAAGTAAAAGCGCAGGACACGCTCTGTGATCAGCAGCAAGAAGCAGGAAGGCCACGGACCAGATCACTGCTGCCAAGAACACATCCCTTTAAGATCCGGCCCGGTACCGAGTATCCCTACGGCCCTGGCGGGCGTTCCACTAGTAAAGTGGATTTCCTGCTTTCTGCTAAAAGTTGGAAAATAAAGGGATTCTTTCAAAGAGGTATTATTAAGTGTCGGCAGTGACGTTGGGCACTTAGGCACGTTTTCTTATCAGCACTCATTTTATTTCCAAATTTCATAGGTAGAAAAATGAATTGCCCATCATGGGGACAGTTCATTAGATTTTATTGCAATCTGTGATTTTAAGATGTATTTTTCTTGACAAACCATTTTCCACGCTGACTCAATGTTGCATACTGCGAAACATCGATAAGAGCTCAATGGGTAAACTTGACAAAAATGACAAAAACATATGCACTTGCAAGAATGGTGTCAATGATGACATTGGAAGTGTCGTCCACATGAAGCAAGGAAAGAGGATGGCAATCGTAAGAAGACCAGAGACGCCCATTGGACCGGTCTGTGCCATCTGTGAATATAATAAAGTCTTTTTTTGTGTCATGCAAAGAGGATTGGGGACATATAGCTTGCTAGAATGATGCAACAGAAAGCTAACAGGTGCTGGTCATACTTGATATGATGAAAAGCTGATGACAAATTCCCTTTAAAGTTGTTTAGAAAGGGATATTTTTTTGAAAATGAGGTAAATAAACAAGAATATTCACCAAATCGATGCCCTGCCTCTGCCATGCCGATGCTGTCAGATTCCACTCAGAAATGATGTTCTCATCAAAGGTTCATGTGACCACTGCAGTCAATTACTGGTCTCAGCGGTGACCCACAACAGCCAGCTATTGGCAGGAGCAGTCACATCCATGTCCTGTGACAGGACATAACCGTTACTGCTAGAATTAGAGATTACACATTTATTATGCTGTGGGGGTCACCTCTTCCATTCTGAAAAAAAATCATCTTTGGACACATATGCTAATCAGGCTGTTTGGTTTATCCTTGCAGCTCGATGCATCATTTCTCCCACTTGTTTTGCATGAGATAACCTCATTTCTCTTGATTGACAATGCTAGCCTGCCCATAGTGAACTTGAAAGCTTGGGCATGCCCTGTCAATCAGAAGTGAGATTATGGTGTCCACATGTGGGTGGATTTATGCACTGAGCACAAGAAGTATAATACCTGACTATAGTTTATTTTCTGCAAAATGGATTAGGTAATTTTAAAAGGAAAGGTTTTCTGTATCTCCTACATGACAATTTGATTGGTTTAAAATGTCAGTTTGGGGTGACAGACTTCCTTTAAAGCAGCTTTTCCCTCTTCCGTTCGTTTTCCACCCTCTAAGAATTGCGTCATAAACATCGCACAGGCAGGCTGAATAAATTAAACAGAAATGTCAGACGTTTGTTATGTGAGCACTTTTAAAGCACATGGAAAAATCTCATTCTAAATGTGCAGTTCGCATCATCTGCAGCATTACAGCCCGGATGCTCTGTTTTACATGAAGACCTCAGATTAATACCCACTGGAAGGTCACATATAATGAAAAGTATTATTTGAGAATGTCATTGTCTATGTATGGAAAATTAGAAGACAAATGACAATGTAGCCATTAATAGCATATTCCTGGTACAGCCGTTATCCCAAAAGTGAGCAAAGAAAATGCAGCAATTTAGGAAAAAAATGTTAATATTCATTGAAACCCATTCTTAACTTCTTTTACTGCTAGAAAATGCTAAAAGCATCAACATATCATTGCAGAAAACTGAACATAAGTGTCAATCAAATCCAAATGTCCTGGCAAATATCGGCAGCTCGCTCAATAGCACGTAGCCGGGACATAATTGTTATTTGTTCATGTAATATATTCTTTGCAAACTAAAGCTAATACTGTATGTTAGATCCGCCTAAGACAATCAGCTACTCAAATAGAATTAGATCACAATATACCTGAGTTGAGGGATTAATACAAGATTAGAAAAAATGACTGCTTTTCCAGTGATACTGGAGAGATCAAACTCAAACTTCTGATCCTTACATGATAATATCAGGGGAGAGTATATGTGTGTATGTATATATATATATATATATATATATCAGGGACAAAATCAGGAAATTCTTCTCTCGTTGGACTAAAATATGTGTCCCCACTCCATAGAGTGTTATAAGTAACAATTGTCATCTTCTAGCTCAATAATTGGGAAATATTTTTTCACTAAATAAAGATTTTTCTCATGAACTGAGAACATTGAGTGTAAGTCCTGAAGGAGAAAGTAGTGAATTTCTCTGATAAGATATGTCTTATTTTTATGTATCCTATTGATTTATGGAAGAAAACTAAATAAGACAAAAAACACTCTTTTAATGGAACCCGTCATGTAGAGATTAACAAAGTTTTTGAAATTCAAATTTAACATGCAGCTGCATGTATTGCTATGCGGCCGCACGCCCCGATCTGAGTGCCGGATGCAGTGCCGGGTATTGACGTGCGAGACTCATCCGAGTTTCTTGCATGTGAGTATGAGCCCTAAGATGTCTAGTCGCAGGGTGTGGATCCCGCAGGCTACTCGCTGCCTGGCTGTACTTGACTGACTAGTCTCTGCCTATGTGTGTAAGGAGCTGGGGAATCTGAAGACTAGTGGATTTATGCACATCAGTTTGAAAAGGTGGACAAACCTTTCATAATCACTGTGTTTCCCACTTATAAAATAATAACATGTAAACTCACCTTCGGTGCCGGCATCGTTGGCACTGTTTCTCCCAGTGATCGCTTAAAATTGTTGTGTCATGCGATCCCTGCAGCCAATTAGCTCTCACTTCACTCTACTATGGATGTAATTGACATCTGAAGAATGTGAGAGCTACTACTGTAACTTTGGCTCAAATTACTTTGGTGACTTTCCCTTCCAAATTGAAAACTTTAAACATAATATACTAAAAGAATGTAGAGTGCATTAATATTCTCAAAAAAAGATGTAATAAGCAAAAATAACTACATAACCTAGTGCCATCCTGGGATCAATGACAGCTGGCAAATATGCACATACAATTCCGTAATTAATGAATTTATCTTGTGTAGGAGTCGTATTCAAAGCAGAAGCAGATGGAATATATTATAAAACAGAGCAATAACACCCATTCAGGGCAGTTCAATAGTAATTATATTTCTTTCAGACTTTTATTGATTTCCATTGGACTTTCTCCCGGAATGTCAAAATTGGTATGATAGGAGTTTGAAGTATATCAATGCAATATATAACTAACTGTAAGGAAATCACTTGTTTTTTTTTAATCAACTTTTTACAAAATAATAAAAAAAATAGATTTTTAATATATGTCCATATATTCTTCTTCACTATTTTCATCACTACAGACAGAGCAGCCTATAGGGCTTGTGTAGACCACTATAAAATTTGGATTGATAACACTTATACCCATGTTATTCTTTGAGGCCATTCTGCATATGTCCAATTTTGTTCTCGGAAAATATCGCAGCATACACGCAGCACATCTCGCCCACTCATATCTATTGGTCCCTGGAAATCATTGGACTACACTCAGATGACATTCAAGAACGGTTCAATTTTCACAGACAGCCTTAAAGGAGAATATGGAAAAAAAAAATTTTTTAAATTATTTACATCCTAGAAAATTAGATCACACTCTGAACACACTCTGATCAAACTCTGATCAGACAACAAGTAGAAATGTGCCTGCAGTACTCATCTAGGTCACTCAGGAAACCGGGTCACCATACCCACAGGCAGATGCAGCATCTAAGACTCCAAGGAGCTCACTTGAAAAATTGCTATAGGCTAAGTAAGAGACAGTGTCCAAGCTTGGGTCAAGCAAATAAATCTCCTTTTATTCTGCCAAATTCAGGCACTTTATTTGGCAGAATAAAATAAGATTTATTTTCTTCACCCAAGCGTGGAGGCTTTCTATTACTTAGCCAAGCACTGATCAGAGTGTGATCAGAGTGTACTTAGCATAATCTGACCGATTTTCTCAAGTAAGAGAAAAACAATTGTGAGACCCTAGCCTTAGTGTAACTCTGGACTCTCATTACTTACTCAACACAAAACTCACAAAATTTAATAACGTCTACGTGTGGCCGAGACCACAAATTTATTATGTCTCTCCCAGTATTTCTGTCTACACATGTGAGACAGTATAGGATACTCCCCAAAACATACAAAACCAAAAAACGGAGTATATAGATCCCAAAACACATCACTGCTTGTAAAATCTATAATTTTTATTATTAAAGGGAACCTGTCACCACGTTTTTGGAAGATGGGATAAAAATAGCGTTAAATAGGGGCAGAGGTGGGCGTTACATTAGTGTGTGTGTTATGCGTTTATTACCCACCTAAGTTGCCGAAATAACTTTGCAAAGTCTCCGTTTTCGCCTGTCAATCAGGCTGGTCAGGTCACATGGGCGTGGTGTCTTCACCCAGATTTGGCGTAGTTTTCCGTTGGTGGCGTAGTGGTGTGCGCATGCCCAAAGTCCGGAATCCTCTTCCAGGGGATTTAAAATAGCGCGGTGTTCGTTATTGCATTGGTGATCGGTGGGCGCGGCCATCTTCCTTTGGCCGCGCGTGCGCAGAAGCGGCGCTCTGCTGGCCGCGGCTTCAGGAAAATGGCCGCGGGATGCCGCGCGTGCGCAGATGGATATCGCGGCGGCCATTTTCCTGAAGCCGCGGCCAGCAGAGCGCCGCTTCTGCGCACGCGCGGCCAAAGGAAGATGGCCGCGCCCACCGATCACCAATGCAATAACGAACACCGCGCTATTTTAAATCCCCTGGAAGAGGATTCCGGACTTTGGGCATGCGCACACCACTACGCCACCAACGGAAAACTACGCCAAATCTGGGGGAAGACAACGCCCATGCGACCTGACCAGCCTGATTGACAGGCGAAAACGGAGACTTTGCAAAGTTATTTCGGCAACTTAGGTGGGTAATAAACGCATAACACACACACTAATGTAACGCCCACCTCTGCCCCTATTTAACGCTATTTTTATCCCATCTTCCAAAAACGTGGTGACAGGTTCCCTTTAATTAATCAAGACAGTGACACTCAAATGAGACAATAGTACAAATACATCTATTACAGGATAAATGAAAAGGAAGAACCAAATGACGGTGGTGGAGCAGATAGAGAATATATAACACCCCGGGAACTGCTAATATATAATTCATGGTAATTAAACATTCATATACTAATTATTTACAGGCATGATTAGTTAGATGAAATAAAGTGCAATGGTGCCAACCTATAACAGTAGATAAAGTGTCACCGTGCTGCCAGCCTATATCAGCAAATAAATAAAGTGTCACAGTGCGCCTTTAGGCTGAACCCCTCATATCAGCAGTGGCAGTAACAGCATATCCATCCAGATATAAGTGTCTAAATTTCATTACATCGGGTAAGGTGCAACAGTGCCAAACTACATCTACAGGTAAAGTGTCATAGTGCACCTTAAACTAACTGCCTCATACTAGCCGTAATAATAGCAGCTTACCCATCAGGTTCCAAGTGTCTCGAACCGCTCCACTCACCGCCCCTTAACGCACGTTTCGCAATTATGCTTTTTCAAAAGGGGTTTAGTAATAACGCGCTCTCCCATGAGTTAAAATAGGGCGCTGACCGGAAGTGTTGCTCGGCATAACGGCGCATGCGGACCCGGGACTCAGCTCCCTTGTTCCCGGCGGTCGTCAAAGCCGCGCACACACAGGGCGGAAATCCGCTCAATGACGTCACGGTGTGTGTGCACGGCATGTGAAGATAACCACCCAGGAGTTCCGGATTACAGAGTTCAAGGTGCGCACGCGCACAGCCGAAAGAAACGCCCTCCGGAGACCATGAAAGCAGCCATTTTCTAGGAGATCTAATATCGATATTTATCATGTGCAGGAGTCTACAACTCGCAAAGATCATCACAGAGTCATTATAACAGACCGGAACCAGTCATCACTATTCAAAATGCTAGATGAGGTATAATGCACAATGCACCGTATCTCAAAAATAGACAAATCCAACGCGCACGCATGTTAGATGGTAACAATAAATCACCTATACGGGGGGTCACATCCCACCGTGGAAACAACTATGGGAGATGCCTACTTATAATGGTGCCTCTAAAAGAGGTCATTATAGCCAACATCTTTACCAAAGTGATTCCCATTGTATACAGTGGAGTGCATTGGAAACAATCAGGAAGGATCAAAATACACTGCACTGACTAAATACACAATATGAGATAATGCATGTAAATATCAATTACACAAATAACATTACTCCAAACAGAAAAAATCAAAATCAAAATATATTACACCTTGACACAGTAATAAATATATAATATAATAACAACATGTGTAATTATTCATAATATTTTATGCGGATAACATTGCTCCAAAAAACAGCTATCCGTCTACTTCTTGCTTGGCAACAGGCCTCCAGGGGTCCAGTGAGTAATTATATAATATTGTATTACGGCAGCGTCCCATACATAAATAACTAAAATAAGAGAAGAGAAACACACTTATTAGACCAAAAAACAATTAAAAGCAGATAGAGGAGTATCATCCGGAGAGAGGACACACAGTAAATAATCTATGATAATACAAAGGAAAGAACGAAGCAATGGTGGAGTACAGCCTCCCACCAAATAAGTCTCATAAAAATGGAACAAAACTAAGTTGTTCATTAAGTCCCTTAGGGGACATGGTGTCAAGGGTGACAATCCACCTGCATTCGCGTTGTGCAAGCGTTTGTTTGAGATTGCCACCCCTGACACCACCACGGATCCTATCAATTCCCCTAACCTTAAGACCAGTAGGATCGGATCCATGACATACTCGGAAATGTCTTGGCAACGTTTTCAGTGTTGCTATGTCCTTTGTCTCTTTTGCAGCCAAAATGTCGCGGACATGTTCGCGTGTCCTAACTTTCAGTTCCCTCGACGTGAGACCAACATAAATGAGGGAGCAGGGGCACGTGGCATAATACACCACGTGAGTAGTATTACAAGAGATGTACTGGCGTATTGTATATTCCCTGCTCCCATCAGATGATTTGAAGGTCCCACATCTCAGGATGTTAGGACACGCGACACATGACCCGCACGGGAAACAACCCAGTCTGGGATTGGATCTTGATAAAAAAGAAGAATCATGTTTGGCCACATAATGGCTCTTCACCAGACTATCTTTCAGGTTCCTTCCCCTGCGTTGCACCATACATGGGGCTGGAGACAAGTGTTTAGCCAGGACATTATCCGTTAACAAAACGGACCAATGTTTGGTCAAAATGTCCCGGATCCGATCCCACTGGCAATTAGCTGTCGAGATGAATCGTATCTCGGGATCCCTTGATTGCCTCTTCCTACCAGATGACACCAATAGATCCTGTCTCTGGGTTTGCTTGGCCCGTTTGTAGCCTGCCTTGATACACCGACGACTATACCCCCTGGCCGCAAACCTATCCACAAGTGTCGCGGACTGTCTCTCGAAGCGGGCCTCGGTGGAGCAGACACGCCTGTTCCTCAAAAACTGGCCAACCGGGATGGCCTTAATGGTTGAGTAGTTGTGTGCCGAGGAGGCATGCAGTAAGGAGTTAACAGCCGTCTCCTTTCGATAGAGATCTGTCTCAATAGAGCCATCCTCGGCAACACAAAGGATGATATCCAAAAAACTGATCTGAGATTTGTCCCAACAATATGTAAACTTTAAATTAAACCGGTTGTAATTAAGGTCCTGCATAAACTGGGTAAGGCTGGCCTCGTCACCGCTCCAGATCATGAGCACATCATCGATGTAACGAAACCAGCCCACCACCTGGTCCGCGGCGTGCGCCCCTTCTCCCTGGAAGATGGTTCTTTCCCAGTAGCCCAAAAATAGGTTAGCATAAGACGGGGCGCAGGCCGCGCCCATTGCAGTCCCTTGTAATTGTAAGAAAAATTTGTCCTTAAAAACAAAAAAATTATGTTTCAAAATGAATTCCAATAAGTCCAAAATAAATTCTGTAAAATGTCCATCCCAGTTGGCTGTTTCGAGGAAGAAGCGTGCCGCCTCCAACCCATCACTATGTCGTATTGACGTATATAAAGACTCTATATCGATGGTGACTAAGAGCATGCCCGCCTCGAGAGACAGGCCATCGACCCTTGTTAGAACATCAGTAGTGTCCCTGACATAGGAGGGAAGCGTCTCAACAAGTGGTTTGAGATAAAAATCAATGAATTACACACATTGTCGCATAACCCCCCTATGCCAGAGACAATAGGTCTGCCAGGGGGATTAATAGCGTCCTTATGCACCTTTGGCAGTAAATAAAAGGTGGCTACCTTAGGAAATTTCGGAAGAAGGCCATCAAGAACTTTCCTAGGGACAATACCGGATTCACCGGCATAGGTTAGAATCACTTCCAACTCGTTAAAGAAGGATTGCATAGGGTTATGAGGTAGGACACGGTAAGTTGTTTTGTTTTTAAGCTGTCGAAATGCCTCTTTCTCATATTTGTCGGTTGGCCAGACAACCACATTCCCTCCCTTGTCCGCTGGCTTGAAGACCACTGAGTCCAAAGATTGTAATTCTCTCAGGGCCTTCCTCTGTACATATGTAAGGTTATCATTCCGTCTAAATCTAGATATTTTCTTCAGATCCTCCGCAACGAGTTTACAAAAGATCTCAACTTGCGGACAGAGAGACAAGGGAGGGAATGATAGGGATCTGGACACAACCGACGGGGGAAATTTACCTGGGAAATCAGAATCCTGTTCCCTTAGTAATTCCTCCAAGGCTTCTAAGGCTTCATGCTCCATATCCCCAGATGGATCTTCACCAGAATCTCTGACTATACAACTTCTTGAGTATCAGCTTGCGACAAAATAGGTGTGTATCTTTTAAGACTGTAAAAAAATCATAATTATTACAAGGTACGAAATTTAAGCCCAATTTCAGTAATTCTACCTGTGTCTGGGAAAGATGATAAGATGACAAATTAATTACCTCCAAATCAGAAGATTTAGATTTACAGTCATATGTCGCTGCTGGTGGGAACTTATTCTTATTTACATTTCTTTTCTTTACCACTCTACCTGGTTGCACCTTTCTAGCTGGTTGTTTGTTCCTTGACTGATCAGATGCTATGCTTGATTCATCCATGGAAGTGAGGGATGAAACAGAGCCAGAGCGGGATTGGGGTGGTAACCGGCCCCTCTTAGTGTTGGCATTTCTCCATCGATATACTTTATTATCCTGATAATCAGAGTTATCCCTCTGCAATTTTTTGGTCTTAACTGCGCCAATTTCCTGTTCCCACCTCAAGAAGTCTTTATCAAGGTCTCCATTTAATTTTTCTAGGGCCTCAGGTGTTAAATCATCTTTAATCTGAGCTTGAAGAGTATCAATGTCTTTTTCAATCTCACTCAGCTTTGTCTCGTCCAGTCCCATAAGTAGCTCAATAAACCCCCTCGAACATGTAGTGGCCAAATTCTCCCATTTCCCCTTAAAGTCTTCATCATCTATTATAAATGAAGGGAATATCTGGACCCGCAGGCCCCTAGGGATTAAATTACGGGCCAAATATTGGCCCAGGGAGGCCCTATTCCACCACAACTTCGTCCTCCTGTATAATAGTGACTTTAATTTAACAATCCTCTCTCCAGAGTCTCCTCTATCAGGGGTTAAAACAACATTGGTATCCTCCTTGAACACCTCCTGTAGCCGGGACAACCAATTTTGGTCCCGAATGCGAAATCACTTTGGTAAAGATGTTGGCTATAATGACCTCTTTTAGAGGCACCATTATAAGTAGGCATCTCCCATAGTTGTTTCCACGGTGGGATGTGACCCCCCGTATAGGTGATTTATTGTTACCATCTAACATGCGTGCGCGTTGGATTTGTCTATTTTTGAGATACGGTGCATTGTGCATTATACCTCATCTAGCATTTTGAATAGTGATGACTGGTTCCGGTCTGTTATAATGACTCTGTGATGATCTTTGCGAGTTGTAGACTCCTGCACATGATAAATATCGATATTAGATCTCCTAGAAAATGGCTGCTTTCATGGTCTCCGGAGGGCGTTTCTTTCGGCTGTGCACGTGCGCACCTTGAACTCTGTAATCCAGAACTCCTGGGTGGTTATCTTCACATGCCGTGCACACACACCGTGACGTCATTGAGCGGATTTCCGCCCTGTGTGTGCGCGGCTTTGACGACCGCCGGGAACAAGGGAGCTGAGTCCCGGGTCCGCATGCGCCGTTATGCCGAGCAACACTTCCGGTCAGCGCCCTATTTTAACTCGTGGGAGAGCGCGTTATTACTAAACCCCTTTTGAAAAAGCATAATTGCGAAACGTGCGTTAAGGGGCGGTGAGTGGAGCGGTTCGAGACACTTGGAACCTGATGGGTAAGCTGCTATTATTACGGCTAGTATGAGGCAGTTAGTTTAAGGTGCACTATGACACTTTACCTGTAGATGTAGTTTGGCACTGTTGCACCTTACCCGATGTAATGAAATTTAGACACTTATATCTGGATGGATATGCTGTTACTGCCACTGCTGATATGAGGGGTTCAGCCTAAAGGCGCACTGTGACACTTTATTTATTTGCTGATATAGGCTGGCAGCACGGTGACACTTTATCTACTGTTATAGGTTGGCACCATTGCACTTTATTTCATCTAACTAATCATGCCTGTAAATAATTGGTATATGAATGTTTAATTACCATGAATTATATATTAGCAGTTCCCGGGGTGTTATATATTCTCTATCTGCTCCACCACCGTCATTTGGTTCTTCCTTTTCATTTATCCTGTAATAGATGTATTTGTACTATTGTCTCATTTGAGTGTCACTGTCTTGATTAATTAATAATAAAAATTATAGATTTTACAAGCAGCGATGTGTTTTGGGATCTATATACTCCGTTTTTTGTCTCATTACTTACTGTAGCTTATCACATTTCTTGATGTTTTCAGTGAACTACATAAGATATAGATGGGTGACAGAGGTAGGTTTAATCAGTGTTATTTTTCCAATACTCTTCTTTAAAGGTAACCTATCACCTAAAACAATGTTATTAACCTGTAAATATGGAGTTAATCTGTAGGTTGTGAACCTGCCTGGTGCCAGCACTTAGACCCATGCTGCCGGGAGGAAATACATTTTATTTCCCCCGGCAGTGATCCTGTTCCAGTCAAGGGGCAATGCCGGTGAGGGTTCAGTCACCGATCACATGACTGAAACAGGAACGCTGCCAGGAGGAATAAAGTTCATTTCCTCCCAGCAGTGTGGGTCTAAGTACTGGCATCAGGCAAGTTTTCAAAGCTATTAACCTGCAGATTAACCTCATAACCTGCAGGTTAATAGCTTTCAAGTGACCTGTTCCCTTTAATAATGATGCCCTTAAATTTGTCGCATTAAATTTTTTACACAATTCAAAAATTCATAAATGTAGTGCAACTTGACTGTTATACAAAATTGCTTTCTATTACATGAGTCACCTGTTAATAAGCTGTTCATAAGACTGCTTTCACACATCAGTTTTTTGCTGTCAGGCACAGTCCGGCAAATTTTGAAAAAAACAGATCCGGCAAAAGTTGCGGCCGGATCTGTTTTTTTCTCATAGACTTGTATTAGCGATGGATTGCGATGGATGGCCTCACGTTTCATCCGTTTTTCCCCAGATCCGTTGAAAATGTGTTTTCCGGCGGCCGGAGAAAACAGACATAGTAAAAATTTTTGTGTCTGTCAAAAAAAATGGACAGCGACAGATCTGGTGCCATCTGGCATTTGCTATAATGGAAGCCTATGGCGCCGGATCCGTCAAATGATGGAATCCAAAGACGGATTCCGTTTTTTAAATTGAGCATGCACTGATTTTTGTGTTTTCCATTCTGGTCTCTCTCTATCTCCCTAGATCAGCTAGAAACAATTACCCAGATCATCTAGTCGGATCCAGCAAAAAAAGAATCTGTCTCATCAGTTTTTCACAATTTGCGACGGATCCATTTTTTTCAGAATTCGCCGGATTGAGCCTGACGGCAAAAAACTGATGTGTGAAAGTAGCCTAAGGGAATGTGGAGACAGTCAGAGATCTTGATTTAAATCCAGGATCAATTGTTTAAAGGGAATCTGTCAGTAGGTTTTTGCTATGTAATCTAAAGACAGTTTGAGATAGGGGTTAAAAAACAGATTTCAGAGATGCGTCTCTTATAAGGCTGTGTGATGTTGTTTGCTTTAATTTTTTTAGCCCCAGAAGCTTATCATTACTGGCACACAGCAGCACGTGCATTCTAGTCCGATTCCGACTCCTCCTGTGATAAGCAGCTCACTATCTATAGATTATGTACATACAGAGCCTGGTGTGGGCGGGGTTAGTTTTCTTAGCATTGCCAAATTGCTAAATCTAAAATCTATGATTGCGTCAAAATCGCTGCACCCAGTAAATTAGCTTATTTTTTTGGACTATAAGACGCACTGGACCATAAGACGCACCCCAAATTTTGGGGTGGAAAGTAGCAAAAAATGATTTTTATAAGATGGTGTTCGTCTTATTGTCCAAATTTAAGGTATCTTACCAGAGGGCTGGTGGTGGCAGAGCGGGGTCACAGGAGGCATGGTCCCTTCCTCAGGAAGCCAGTGACAGCAGAAGTGGGGCAATGTTGCAGTCCTGGGGTATCAGCAGTGCAATGCTGCAAGTCTGGTGTCGGCGGTGAGGCAGAGCAGAGTGCGCTGCATGGAGCAGGGTCCTTTCCTCAGGATGCCGGCAGCAGAAATGTCGTGATGCTGCGGCCCGGTGTCCATGGTGAGCAGAGCCGAGTGCATCAATGGTTTCTCAGCAGCTATTTTCCTGAGGCCACGTGTGCACAGATTGAGATCTCGGCAGCCCTCAGCTTCAGGAAAATGTTCACCAAGATCTCAATCTGCGCACGTGTGGCCTCCGGCAGCAATTTTGCTGAAGCCGATGGCTGCTGAAATCTCAAGCCCACAGCCTCAGGAAAATGGAACGCGAGAGGTCAGCCAAGATCTCAATCCAGTACGCGCCACCTCCGGCAGCCCATAGCTTCAGGAAGATGGCCACAGGGAAACCAATGGTGCACTTCGCATTGCTCGCCGCCAACACCGAGCTTCAGCATCACCACACTTCTGCTGCCGCCAGTTCCCTGAGGACGGGGTGCTGCTACACCACTGCAGCAACCCCCCGGTAAGCCTGCTTTTGGTCGATAAGACACACTTCCCATTTTCCTCCCAATTTTCGGGGGGGAAAAAGTGCGTCTTACAGTCCGAAAAATATGGTAAGTGATACATTGTTGGATTCAGGGTCTCTTTGCCTACATCCTGCTGCTCTCAGATGAACAAATTTAATCAATGTCCCAAAATATACCAAATGGCACTTCTAAATAGCAAATACAGCTCAAAAGGGGATGTGAAGTATACTACCACCTAAATGAAGCGAGCCGTCAATATTAAAATATATTATTTTTTATTGAAAATTTTTTAAAATTGTATAAAAAGCCACTTATCCATTATACACAAAACCATACCCCAAGGAGGGCAACACTAGCAAATCAATTAATATCAAATAATATTCAATTATACTTAAATAAATATTTGTGCATCAAACATTTCACTTATGGGATACAAAATATGCATTCGCATATGAATTACAATATCAACTGGTTCACCAAGTGCTAAAAGCATCCTTTTTGTTGACTTGGCAAATAATCCTTATATGTACATATATGTTCACGCTATATCCCAATGCAAACATTTGAACAACGTATGTTTCAAACACAGGAGATAAAGTGACCTATTCAAAAAGATCCATATTGAAAGTGCATGTGTGGCATTACCTCCTTAGTTGGTGAAAAAAGTGATGTCTGTAGTCTGCCAGTGACCCTCCGTGCCCCAACGCACATTTCTCCCTTTTGCTTCTTCCGGGGGCGGGTTTTGGACATGTGGCTTTTTATACAATTTCTAAAATGTTTCAATAAAAAATAATTAATTTTAATATTGATGGTTCGCTTCATTTAGGTGGTGGTATACTTCACGGCCGCTTTTGAGTTGTATTTGCTCTCAGATTAAATAGCAAAAGCCTGCTTACAGATTCCCTTTAAAGTGTAACAACAAAACATCCATTTATACTGAACGATTATAGTGTTCCTAGCAACACATGTTTGACGATAATCTGGCAGTCTAAACAGGTTGCTGATCACCTGGTAATCGAGCAAAAAACTCATTCATCTGCTGAAATTATTATTTGTGTTGCTTATTGATCAAAAGATATCTGCTCTGACGGTGACCGAACTTAAGCAAAATATGAAGCAGAACAACTGTTCCGCTCCATGCAATGCTTACATAATTAACCATTACCTAAGTACCAGAAACCCCTTTAATGCACCATGCTATTCCAACACAATGTAAAATAAGCATTACATCAAAATCAATGGACTCTTGTGTATCTCTGATCCTCAAGAGTGAGATTAAATCTTTGTAATCACTCTCTGCTCTGGTTAAAAGATGAGGATCCAAGGTAGACAACTACTCTTGAAACAGAATTTTAGATAAAAAGATATTTTCCGTTTTTTTTCCTATGCAGTCCATCCCTCCCTTTTAAAATCAATACTCTAAGTCTGGCTTATGTCATCCTACTGGTACACTAAGGAAATGTGCAGACAAGGTGATTTAGACTTTCACATACTTACTGAGTTTTTCATGTGGAAGACGCTTCGGTAATTGCTGACATTTTTGTTCCTGAGCATCCACTTTGTCATCTTTTTGGTCATTTTTTGCAAAATCTTTGCCAGAGGTGTTTTTTAAACCTATGTTGAACTAACTAGAAAACTTCTTTCCTGTTGAAGCTGTCTGAAGAATGGTCCGGTCATTTCTTTTCACCACTTCATGTCTTCTGAAAACTGGAGCGGTTAAAAAAAAAGTGGAAACGACTGAACATTTGCAAAGTAAGTCCCTTTTACATTGCAATGCATACAGTATGTTCCTTCCTTTGAGAGTTTATTTTGCACCTTTTCACCTGCAAAAAACTTCATGTGCACATACCCTTGAATGTTGCACTTATTTAGATGAGAAAAGTCATTAGAGTAGGAACTTTTTTTGCCTAATCCTCATCCTTGGTAGACGAAAAGAGCAAGTGACATGCAACAAAATTTCAACCAAATTTGTACCAAAAGCTGTCTTACATGCATTGCATCACATTTTTTATGTATTTTAGAAACACGTTTGGATAAGCTGGTAAAGAGATGTGGCGTATTAGAGAATGGGTGTGGTATGATGAAAAGGGGAGTGATCTAACTTGCTACCATGTGGGCCAAAATTTCTGTTTGGCATCACTTATAAGACCAAAGAAAGAAAAGTAATAGATGGTATAAACGTAGATACTAGATAGTCTAAAATTGTGCAAAATGTGTCAAATGACATGATCTACTATGAATATTTTGCACTTTTTAAACCCTTCCTGACATTTGCAGTATATAAAGGTCATGGAAGGACAGTACTTCCCGACCAATGAAGTATATATATGTCACGGCGAATGCCCGGCAAATATCAATTGCAGCATTTAGAAGACTTGGAGTTCGAGGGGGCTCAATCTGCGCTCCAATCGGTGCCCCTGTGATGTCATCGCAAATTGCCCGATCGCGGCAATGGTTACGTGATGTCCTTATGACAGCGTCCAGACCACCAGGCTCTAACAAGTTTGTATGAGAGCAGACAGACAGTCCCAATGCAATGCAATGCATTATAACAGCTATCAGACTGCTAAAAGTGAAGGTCTCATAGAGGGACTAGGTAAAAAAAATTGTAAAAATAGTTTAAAAAAAACACAAAATAATAATTAAAAAATTTAAAGAAATATATTGTAGCGAAAAATAAGAATTTTTATGTAAACAGAATAAACAAAAGAAGTACAAATGTTTCCTATCGCCACATCTGGAATGACCAGCCCAATAAAACTGTCACAATAGTTAACCCCTTCAGTGAACAAGGTAATAAAAAGGAGGCAAAAAACAATGCTTTTTCATCATGCCGCCAAACCAACAATGGAATGAAACATGATAAAAAAGCGACTGTAAATAAAAATGGTATCATTGAAAACATCATCTTGTCCCACAAAAAAAGTCACCATACAGCTTCATCAGCAGAAAAATAAAAAAGCTATAGCTCTCAGAATAAAGTGGTACACAAATATTTTTTTCTATCAAATAGTTTTTATTGTGTAAAAGCGCCAAAACATAAAATATGCTAAAAAAGTGGTATCGCTGTAAGCGCATTGACCTGAAGACTAGAGCTGTCTTATTAATTTTACCAGGCAATTGGATTCAATGAGTGTCATAGACTGGAAAGCTGGGTAAAGCTGTGATCCAAGAACAGGAATCCGGGAAATGGAAGGTGAAGTGCCAGGACCTGCCCCGCATACTGTGACCGAGAATAGAGTTACCATGCTCACTTTACAACAGGTTGTCCTGAGGTGGCGCTCAGAAAGACTCACAGATAGACCATGGGCATCACAGGTTAGCTTTCTAGAAAAGAGAAATAGGTGTTGGGCAATGTTATGCATACACATCAATAAAGTGCACTGAAACAATCCAACTGCCTCCCTGTGAAATGTCAGAGATGCAGCCCCCTCCACATGCAGGGAAGGTATCATCGCTGCCCCTGGACCTTAACCAGGCCACCTGATTCTCACTGCTCTGTTTACTCTATATTGAGGAAATTATAAGTGTCTCCAGGAGTAGGGATAGGCAAACCCAAACGGTAAAGTTCGGGACCGTACCAAACACATACTGTTCGGTCACACGGTCCCGAACACGGGTTTCCATGGGAATCCCGTGTTACAGTTCGGGTCCAGTTCCGGCTGTAAAAAAAAAGCAGAAAATGAATAATAAACATTAGAATTATGATTACCTGTCCAGCGACGATTCCTCCCATCCCGCTGTCTCCCAGTCGCATCTGCTACTGGTGTTGCTCATTAACTGCCGGCAGTATTCACTGCACTCGGCAGTCTTCGGCTTTTTCCAGCAGTGTTCGTGCAGTGACGTCACGCGTCGCTGGACATGTAAGTATAATTCTAATATAATGCATCCCATATATGTAAAGTCTGAGTTTGGGGTTCAGATGCAAATTGGTGCCATCTCTGGCCCTTAACTCGAACTTTACAAAAAACTCGGGGGGTTCGCCCATCACTATCCAGAAGGACAAGCCTGGCAATGCCCCCCGGTTTTCTATTGGTCTGTGTTGATCATACTTCTCCTTGTCACACAGCTCCAAATCCATGCAAGGACACGCCCACTTAATCCGGATTGGCTGTCTGTCTGCACACCTTCATGCTTTCCCAGGCCTTTTAAATCTCCCTGCCATGAGTTTTCACCAGCACTTCCTGTCTTACCAGTGGACACTGCAGACAGAGTGCTGCCACACACATCCCCTCTATCCAGATGGTATATGTTCTGATCCACAGCTATGCATGGTTGTATTTGGCTCTTTAATCTCTTTACTGTTACCTTTCTTTCTGCCTGTCTTGTTTTTCTCAGACCTGCTGGGCACCTGTCATCCACTGCACCTACTGCTTCCAACAATATCACTATGACAAGGCTCTCTCTACCTTATCTCTATGTGAACTAGGGACTAGTAATAATGCAGGGCACTGCCTCTACTAACTGAGTCTTCTCCTCTGCCTCCCACTTTTCATTTGTTTTCCAAATTTTTCTCAGTGTTTTCCTTTTTCCTTTTTTCTATTATTTGCCCTATAAATAGCATTAGATTTATGCTAATTTGGAGTTTGCATTCTTTCTTTTACCATGATGTATTGATGTTATTGATGACATCCTGTGAAGTTGTTATGTTTTTTGCTCTGTTTATTTAATAACATGGATTGAGTGACAGTGTTTTTCTATAGTTACTTTTTGTTTATGGCTTTCTGCATTTTTTATTATTAGACTAAAGAAGGTCTGGTATTGACAGAAACATCTCTTCATTTTCTGGAATTTCTTCCATAGAATTCTCTTTCTTCTTGAATAGACCTATATGAGTGCCAAGTGTTTCTACACCCTAACCAAATGATAGGCCAACAATGTTAAAGTCCTAGAAACCTCTTTAACAGTCTCTAAAACCCCTGTGCTGGCAAACCAAATTGTGTGCAAAGCAAATAATTTGCAAACTCAGCAAACAATTTACAAGATCTGTGTTAAAATAAGAAGTGAATCATGTAGGTAACAAGGTTTCCATTTAGTGTTTTATGATTCATGCACCATGTAAAATATTATAAGCTAAAAAGTCTACATTCTCATTCTCAAAAGTGACAATGAAAATGAGAAGAACCAATTACATTTTGAAACACATTTTTGCAACACCCTGCATGTCTCCATGTTACTAGAATGATATGTCACATACATTTTAACACAAAGTTGAACATACTGTATAACTGTACACTTTGGAAAAAGACAAAAAGTATGACAAGCGTATCACCAGAAAATAATCTTAATAGATTCCCACTAGGATTTATTAATAATTTGATGGCACCTTCTTTGCCTAAGGCTGAACTTCTTGGACAGTAACCCCTAGAGGTGGCCGGGGATCACTTGGTTTTTACACTTTCTCACTCAATAATGAATACACTTGTGTTACATTAGATAAGATACTGACATTTATGGCAGAAGTGGAATATATCTTCATTAGAAATACATTCTATTTGTGTTTTGTTATTTACGTATAGGTAATATGATAGTCATTTAAGACAAAAATGGGAACATTTAGCACATCTGTTGATTTACTGGATGTTCTCTGAAAGGAAATGTTGTGATTAAACAGTATCTTGTAAGGTACCCTATGTGCATGTCAAATGAGTGCATGTTGACTTTTCAGCAATCGTTTTTATTCTTCTTTCATAATCTTCCTTCAAATAAATGTACATTTTTGGCCTTTTTTGTACTGGGTGTATATGCAGCACGCACAGGAACTGAACTGCACTGTGATACACAGCTGATAACTGCCTGCAAGTACTGTGATCAGAAGAATGTTAACTTTTTTAGATGCCGTGATCTATAATGACAATTGCATTTAATTAATTAGACAGAGGATGGGGGTCTCTGCTCCTCCACAGGCAAGGTGTACAAACAGGAAGAAGCCTATAATCCAAAAAGTAATTACAATATACGGTAGATACAATCACACAGATAAAGCCTAATATATCACATGATGAGCGTTACTCCATTTTACTTAAAAAAATCAGACAAATGTATATATACACACAATAAATATTTTCTTGAGATACACAATTATACAATCAAAATACAATATAAAAGTTAACAGTAAAAACAAGAAACAATGAAAGCATGGGGAGGCCGATGAGACACAAGGATTTAATAGCAGGTGGACAATATTGCAGAATATTGTACCAGTGACTTCATTATTGCAGATCACGTCTCAAAGCATTACTAAAAAAATGTTAAAAACAGTTTAAAAAATTAAGAGTACCGTAAATGGTAGAAATTAGCAACGTTTCAGATTTTTGTTCCCTTCAAAAAACTGTATAAATATCATTTAAAAAGTGTTATGCACCCCAAAATGGTAACAATGAATAAAAAATCACAGATTTTAGTTTTATAAATGGTAGGCAGAAGCCAAATTTTGAATTTCTTTATTTTTTTAAAAGTAGCTTATCTATAAAACCTGTCATCTCTACGGCCTTCTACGCGCTATAAAAAGAAAACCCTTGTATGAATATGTTGATAGACAAAATAGCTAAGGGTCTTGGAGGACCAGTGAAGCTACAAAATACACATATTCAAAGCACATATTCAAAGGGTTTAAACCATTTGAATAGCAAAAAATGCTCTGAAGAGCTTAATGCATAGAAAGACAAGTAACAAAACGTACATATATTTATCCCATGTAGGTTTTTGCACTTATCTACGGTATTTCAGGACATAATGATGAAATGATCTTGTTTACGATTCAGAAAACTACAGATCATTTGTCTTTGAAAAACATAGTCATGCAGCTATCCAGTGATGTGAAATAAGATGGACATCAGGTGTTCATTTTCTAAAATGTCATTTGAAGGTTGCAGGTACTTTATCATACTTATAGTCAATCTGATATGGTTCAGTAATTTCTTTCACAGTACGGTACTGTATTCCCACCAATTGCATGACAAATCAACTCTGCAGATTCCAATCAGAGGTACACAGCAAAAAAACTATAATTTTCTTAATTTCCTTAGACATTAGGTTGTTAATGAACAAATATATATGTATTATTGGGGGAAGCAGCTGAAAAAAAGAAACTTTGAGTTATAAAACTGAATTTTTACCCAATGCAATGTAATTTTTTTGTGTGTATGTCCTACAATGTAATTGGCTGCAAAGTAACATGTTCCAATGCATTATCAATATAATACTTGATATATAAAAACACAGGACCAATATTTATCAATATACAAAATCAAATTGTATTCCAAAGTAAATTAAAACTCCAGATAAGTGCATGGGCACATAAGACATAAAAGAAAAACTAATGAGAGAGCCACAATTTATTAGTCAAAATTCAGTGGCTGAAGTGCATATTAAATTGTATATATCAGAGCATAAAAAGTATAAATGCTGTTATCAAAAATATTAATACATAGTAAGGGACAAACAAAAAGTCATCTGATGGCTATCTTAATTTTTGATTCTTAGGTATCACTTTCTCCTCTAAGTATTCATGGCAGAGAGATCAGGCTCACCCAGCTGGAAAAGACCCAACAGATGTTTCGCATCTGCTTCTTTTTGGGTATTTGTATATGTTAGAGAACTCTGCTTGAAATAGGGCTCGCCCATCAAATGGATTGATTGGGCTTTATATAACAAGTTATAGCTAAGGTATATTGATTATAATCAATAATAGTACAAAGTAAAATACAGAAAATAAACTTACTACCTCTAGTCAAAGAGCAGGATGCCGAAGCTTGCACAATGACATATATTATTATATATCCAGTAGGGAAGGTGTGGCATGTGACGTGCAGTCATGCGACCAAGTGTCACATGATAGGCCCATATTAAAGCTTAGATAAATAAATGCAAGTGACATCAATGGAAAGGAGTAGACTTAATGAAGGAGGTGCTAACACATATCAGCCAATAGCACACAAACTGCTGAGTATTTGTATAATGAACAGAAGAAAGTTCATGTGCAAATAGTGACTAAAGTGAATGTGTAAAAGTGAAAAGTACAAAATGAAATAAACAATAAATCACTGATCTTAACAGTATAAAATTTATCTAGGAAATAGATGTTTGGAACAATATTCCTGCTGAGTTCCTTCGAAATCTGTGTGCAAGAGTACCTAGAAGAATTGATGCTGTTTGAAGTCAAAGTTCAATCACTTTGCTTTGTGTTCATGGTAAAAATAAATATTAACACTTCTAGTTTTTAAACCATTCTTACTGTGCAGCTTTTTTTTTACATACTGTGAGGCAAAGATCCTGTTACAGCTAGGGGGCACTGTTTGGGCTCCTCAGAATGGGCACGGAGGCGTAGTGAGGTCATGAGGGGGTATTGCAGTCGCAGGTGTAGCTGTGATTGCAATGTTGAAGAAGTGACCGATTTCAAAGGTAGAGGTCGCTGTGTGTTCTCTAAAGGTTGTGCATGGAGACGTATGAAGTCCATAGGTGTGTATGGCAGTCACGGGCGTAGAGGTGACTGCAATGCAGTTTAATAATAAAAATAAGTGTTAGCCTTTGACATGTTATTGCCCAAGATACATTTAGGGAAAACCTGCTCTGGGTTTTGTGTTATGAAACTGACTGCAGTATGTTAATGGTGCAGTCCATTTCATTTCCAGTCAGGGTTTTCCGTGTGGCAAGAAGCCACAGGTTTCTAGGTTAAGGCCATGCAGGAAAAGGTTAGAGAGGTCTTAGTGAGTCTGAGGAGTCTCAGGTGTGTCAGGACCAGAGTCAGTCTGGTGTGTGCTATTGTGCAGAACAGAGGCCTGCAGAGCACTGGCTGTGTATATGAAGCAGTATAGGCCAGCGGAGCCAGCAGCCAGGGCAGCTGAATAGCCTGGCATCCACAGATAGCACAATGCTGCCACCACCCACGGGAACTGGACATGAAAGGACCAGTGTGTTTAGTCGCCACAAACCTATGGAGTTGTGAGTAGAAGCTGTGTGTGAGAGACATTGAAATGACATGTGGCCACCGATACTTACTAGACAAGGAGAGGTCCAGCGTGCTCAGTGACTGCAATATAAAGGATACCGTGTAGTTTGTGCTATGAAAAGGACTCTATCGTTATCTGCACTTGTGTTAAGTGGATACTGAGTTTATATGCACTTGTGTAGATTTGACTTTTATGTGTGAAGTAACACATTAAAAGAGACTTTTGTGTTTGAACTTTGTGGGTCACTACCTCTTCACTGTGTACGGTGCTACCACAGCACTGCATATGGTGGAAAGAATGCGGGCAGTGTGAACTGAAGCATACCCCAGAGAGTACTGCAGGTCATTGTGCAAGTCTCCTGGAGAAATGGAGGAACTTTTGGAGCAGTTGGTGCTCAATCAGCAAAGACTTCAGCAAGAGGCACTGCAGAAGGAGAGGTTCTGCTGCAGCAGGAGCTGAAGTTGCAGCAGCAGCAAGAAGCACTGCAGTGGAAGCTACCAGAGCTTCAGCGGTATAAAGAGAGACCCCTAAGGTGAGGGGCGATCAGCAGAGTCATGAAGAGACTCCAAAGGTAAGGGGCAATCATTGGGTGTACCAGTGGTCGAATGTAGAGTCTCGATCCGCTAGGTCTCAGGGAAATGACTTTTTGCAGTTGGTGGAAGAATGGCTACAGCCTGAGTTTTTTCCCCATTCAAGATGATGGAGAGAATTGTGACTGACCAGATGGTGAGGGCTCTGCTGGCCTCCATGCAGTGTTGGGTTGGGCTAAAGGACCTAGGTACCCTGGAACTTCTGATAGAATTGATTGAGTGGCATAAACCCTCTCAGGACATTGCACCAGATCCCAGGCATGGGGCTAGTAACTGTTCGGTGATATCTGAGCCCATGGACTGCAGGAATATTTGCCATGAGTCTATGTGTGCCCAGCCAGTCTGTATGACCACTACAGGCACAGCCGGCAGTGAACCACGATTGTGCCAGGTACTCGTGAATGGGTGCTGAACAGAGGCTCTCCTGGACACGGAGAGTAATTTGACTTTTGTCCATAGGTCTCTTGTTGCCGGGGGCAACCCCAAAGGACAGAAAGTGGAGGTGATGGGTATCCATGGGAAAATCCGGGAGTACCCAACCGCAGAGGGTAATCTTTCTACATCATGTGGGGACATTTAACATGTGGTGGGAGTGGTGAAGATCCTTCCATATGGGGCCATGTTGGGAAGAGACTTGCCCCTGTTTTTGTCCCTGTGGGAGACCAGGGTCAACCCTCTCACAGTAAATGTTGTGCCAGTGGCAGAACCCAAAAGTGTTGAGATACCTTCCATAGGGGTCACCAACCTAGGGACAGAGTGTTATCCCGATATTCTCCCCCAAGAGGTATTGGCAGGAGAAGTGAAAAATGTGCCGGGTGCAAAACCCAAATATGTCGAAATAACTCCCATAGCGGTTGCCAACCTAGGGACAGAGTATAAAGTCCATAGGTATGCATGGCAGTCACGGGCGAAGCGGTGACTGCAATGCAGTTTAATAATAAAAATAAGTGTTAGCCTTGGACATGTTATTGTCCAAGACAGAATTAGGGAAAACCTGCTCTGGGTTTTGTGTTATGAAACTGACTGCACTATGTTAATGGTGCAGTCCGTTTCATTTCCAGTCCGGGTCTTCCATGTGGCAAGAAGACACTGGTTTCTATGTTAAAAGCCCTGCAGGAAAGGGTTAGGGAGATCTTAGTGAGTCTGAGGATTCTCAGGTGTGTCAAAACCAGAGTCAGTCTGGTGTGTGCTATTGTGCAGAGCAGAGGCCTGCAGAGCATTAGCTGTGTGTACGAAGCAGCATAGGCCAGCGGAGCCTGCAGCCAGGGCAGCTAAATAGCCTGGCATCCGCAGCTAACACAACGCTGCCACCACCCACAGGAACTGGCCAAGAAAGGAGCAGCGTGTTTAGTGGCTGCAAACCTATGAAGTTGTGAGTAGAGGCTGTGTATGAGAGCCATTGACATGGCGTGCAGCCACCCATGTTTACTGAACAAGGAGAGGTCCAGCGTGCTCAGTGACTGCAATATAAAGGATACCGTGTAGTTTGTGCTATGAAAAGGACTCTATCGTTATATGCACTTGTGTGAAGTGGATACTGAGCTTATATGCACTTGTGTGGATTTGACTTTTATGTGTGAAGTAACACATTAAAAGAGACTTTTGTGTTTGAACTTTGTGGGTCACTGCCTCTTGACTGCGTATGGTGCTACCGCAGCACTACAACACTTATAATTTTTACTCAGTGCTGTATATAATTATAGTACACTAGATGGCAGCCCGATTCTAAAGAATCGGGAGTCTAGAATCCATATATACTTTATTTATTCAAATGTAAGAATAATACAATTAATAAATAATAGTAAGAAAGAACAAAAAATGGCTACACTCACCAGCTCATGACAATTCTTGACAGTACGGCACATTTCTGATTGGTCGCTCGCGGCAGGCGGCAACCAATCAGAAAAGTGCCGCGCACCACGAAGGCATATATCTTTGTCCACCCTGAGCGGGTGTATGACGCTGGTGACGTCACTTATCTCCGGACATTATCTCCGGACAAAGCCACGGAAGTTGGCACAAATTGCCGGAAGTAGTATTCTAGGCAATTATATATTAGATTTTAATGTTATCAGTGTTTACCTTTGAACGTTTATATTGTATTGTCCTGTCACCAGCCATGTGTACGATTATCGGCCGAAAGCCTCTCTGGAACCAATAATCACCCCATGTAAAGGTATCTTTATAAGTTAAAGATTCAGAATACTATGACTTTTATCATATCCTGAACAGTCAAGTTTTTTATGAACCGTTAAGGTTTTCTGGTTGAAGTAAAAAAAACTCTGAGTGTTTACAGTTTGAAACCATAAAATGTTGAAAAATTATGTCATTCTTGAGTATATCACTCAATGGTGCTCATAAACGTGTCAAATTTGATCTATAATATACTTTAATATACGTTACTTTAATCTTTAATATACTTAAGAACAGGGCCCCAGACATCACACAGGGGGTCTGAAACACCGCACAGTGGTCCAAAATATCGCTGTGCTCTGCCTGGGGCCCCATATGCTGCCTGGGTCCCCTGTGCTCTGCCTGGGGCCCCATATGCTGCCTGGGGCCCCTGTGCTCTGCCTGGGGCCCCTGTGCTCTGCCTGGGGCCCCATGTTCTGCCTGGGGCCCCTGTGCTCTGCCTGGGGCCACTGTGCTCTGCCTGGGGCCCATATGCTGCCTGGGGCCCCTGTTCTCTGCCTGGGGCCCCATATGCTGCCTGGGGCCCCTGTGCTCTGCCTGCGGCCCCATAGGCTGCCTGGGGCCCCTGTGCTCTACCTGGGACCACTGTGCTCTGCCTGGGGCCCCATATGCTGCCTGGGGCCCCTGTGCTCTGCCTGGGGCCCCTGTGCTCTGCCTGGGGCCCCATGTTCTGCCTGGGGCCACTGTGCTCTGCCTGGGGCCCCATAGGCTGCCTGGGGCCCCTGTGCTCTGCCTGGGACCACTGTGCTTTGCCTGGGGCCCCATATGCTGCCTGGGGCCCCTGTGCTCTGCCTGGGGCCACTGTGCTCTGCCTGGGGCCCCATATGCTGCCTGGGGCCACTGTGCTCTGCCTGGGGCCCCATATGCTGCCTGGGGCCCCTGTGCTCTGCCTGGGGCCCCTGTGCTCTGCCTGGGGCCCCATGTTCTGCCTGGGGCCCCTGTGCTCTGCCTGGGGCCACTGTGCTCTGCCTGGGGCCCCATGTTCTGCCTGGGGCCACTGTGCTCTGCCTGGGGCCCCATAAGCTGCCTGGGGCCCCTGTGCTCTGCCTGGGACCACTGTGCTCTGCCTGGGGCCCCATATGCTGCCTGGGGCCCCTGTGCTCTGCCTGGGGCCACTGTGCTCTGCCTGGGGCCCCATATGCTGCCTGGGGCCACTGTGCTCTGCCTGGGGCCCCATATGCTGCCTGGGGCCCCTGTGCTCTGCCTGGGGCCCCATATGCTGCCTGGGGCCCCTGTGCTCTGCCTGGGGCCCCTGTGCTCTGCCTGGGGCCCCATGTTCTGCCTGGGGCCCCTGTGCTCTGCCTGGGGACACTGTGCTCTGCCTGGGGCCCCATATGCTGCCTGGGGCCCCTGTGCTCTGCCTGGGGCCCCATATGCTGCCTGGGGCCCCTGTGCTCTGCCTGAGGCCCCTGTGCTCTGCCTGGGGCCCCATATGCTGCCTTGGGCCCCTGTGCTCTGCCTGGGGCCCCTGTGCTCTGCCTGGGGCCCCATGTTATGCCTGGGGCCCCTGTGCTCTGCCTGGGGCCACTGTGCTCTGCCTGGGGCCCCATATGCTGCCTGGGGCCCCTGTGCTCTGCCTGGGGCCCCATATGCTGCCTGGGGCCCCTGTGCTCTGCCTGGGGCCACTGTGCTCTGCCTGGGGCCCCATAGGCTGCCTGGGGCCCCTGTGCTCTGCCTGGGACCACTGTGCTCTGCCTGGGGCCCCATATGCTGCCTGGGGCCCCTGTGCTCTGCCTGGGGCCACTGTGCTCTGCCTGGGGCCCCATATGCTGCCTGGGGCCCCTGTGCTCTGCCTGGGTGTAGGACACTGGTGACGTCACTTATCTCCGGACATTAGCTCCGGACATTAGCTCCGGACATTAGCTCCGGACATTATCTCCGGACATTATCTCCGGACATTAGCTCCGGACATTATCTCCGGACATTAGCTCCGGACAAAGCCACGGAAGTTGGCACAAATTGCAGGAAGTAGTATTCTAGGCAATTATATATTAGATGGGCATTTCCTGAAGGAAATACATGGTGCTTGAACAGCGCTACCAGCTTTACAGCAGCACTTTTCACACACGGGACTGGGGGGCGCGCTTACTTTTGCACCCGGGGCCGGGGGCGCGCTTACTTTTGCACCCGGGGGCGCACTTACTTTTGCACCCGGGAGTGCACTTACTTTTGCACCCGGGGGCGCACTTACTTTTGCACCCGGGGGCGCACTTACTTTTGCACCCGGGGGCGCACTTACTTTTGCACCCGGGGGCGCACTTACTTTTGGGGCCGCACTTACTTTTGGTGGGCGGGGCTCCTCGGCCTCCGATTTAGTTGGTGGGGCCCCTCGTCCTCTGATTTGGTGGGTGGGGACCCTCGGCCTCCGATTTGGTGGGCGGGGACCGGCCTCCGATTTGGTGGGCGGGGACCCTCGGCCTCCGATTTGGTGGGCGGGGACCCTCAACCTCCGATTTGGTGGGCGGGGACCCTCGGCCTCCGATTTGGTGGGCGGGGACCCTCGGCCTCTGATTTGGTGGGCGGGGACCCTCGGCCTCCGATTTGGTGGGCGGGGACCCTCGGCCTCCGATTTGGTGGGCGGGGACCCTCGGCCTCCGATTTGGTGGGTGGGGACCCTTGGCCTCCGATTTGGTGTGCGGGGACCCTCGGCCTCCGCTTTGGTGGGCGGGGCCCCTCGGCCTTCGATTTGGTGGGCGGGGCCCCTCGGCCTCCGATTTGGTTGGTGTGGACCCTCGGCCTCCGATTTCGTGGGCGGGGACCCTCGGCCTCCGATTTCGTGGGCGGGGACCCTCGGCCTCCGATTTGGTGGGCGGGGACCCTCGGCCTCCGATTTGGTGGGCGGGGCCCATCGGCCTCCGATGTGGTGGGCGGGGCCCCTCGGCCTCGGATGTGGTGGGCGGGGCCCCTCGGCCTCCGATTTGGTGGGCGGGGACCCCCGGCCTCCAATTTGGTGGGCGGGGACCCTCGGCCTCCGATTTGGTGGGCGGGGACCCTCGGCCTCCGATTTGGTGGGCGGGGACCCTCGGCCTCCGATTTGGTGGGCGGGTACCCTCGGCCTCCGATTTGGTGGGCGGGGCCCCTCGGCCTCCGATTTGGTGGGCGGGGACCCTCGGCCTCCGATTTGGTGGGCGGGGACCCTCGGCCTCCGATTTGGTGGGTGGGGACCCTCGGCCTCCGATTTGGTGGGCGGGGACCCTCGGCCTCCGATTTGGTGGGCGGGGCCCCTCGGCCTCCGATGTGGTGGTCGGGGCCCCTCGGCCTCCGCTTTGGTGGGCGGGGCCGGGCCCCTCGGCCTCTGCTTTGGTGGGCAGGGCCGCTCGGCCTTCGATTTGTTTGGCGGGGCCCCTCAGCCTCCGATTTGGTTGGCGGGGCCCCTTATCTTCCGATTTGGTGGGCGGGGTGTCATGATTCTCAATGGCGAGAGAACATAGCCCAGCATATATGAGAACTAGCTCTTGGAAGATGGAAACTATACTGACCATGAACTAAACCTGCCGCACAACTAGAAGTGGCCGGGTAGCATGCCTACGTTTTTTAACCCTAGATGCCCAGCGCCAGCCGGAGAACTACCTAATCCTAGCAGAGGAAAAGACAGTCCTGGCTCACCTCTAGAGAAATTTTCCCAAAAGGCAGACAGAGGCCCCCACATATATTGGCGGTGATTTTAGATGAAATGACAAACGTAGTATGAAAATAGGTTTAGCAAAATCGAGGTCCGCTTTCTAGATAGCAGGAAGACAGAAAGGACACTTTCATGGTCAGCAGAAAACCCTATCAAAACACCATCCAGAAATTCCTTTAAGACTCTAGCATTAACTCATAACACCAGAGTGGCAATTTCCGATCACAAGAGCTTTCCAGACACAGTAACGAAACAGCAGCTGTGAACAGGAACAAAATGCAAAAACACACAAGGACAAAAGTCCAACTTAGCTGGGAGTTGTCTAGTAGCAGGAACAAGCACAGAAGGCTTCTGATTACATTGTTGACCGGCAAGAAACTGACAGAGGAGCAAGGTTATATAGCGACTCCCACATCCTGATAGGAGCAGGTGAACAGAGGGGATGATGCACACAAGTTCAATTCCACAAGTGGCCACCGGGGGAGCCCAGAATCCAATTTCACAACAGTACCCCCCCCTCAAGGAGGGAGCACCGAACCCTCACCAGAACCACCAGGGCGATCAGGATGAGCCCTATGAAAGGCACGGACAAGATCGGAGGCATGAACATCAGAGGCAGTGACCCAAGAATTATCCTCCTGACCGTATCCCTTCCATTTGACCAGATACTGGAGTCTCCGTCTGGAAACACGAGAGTCTAAGATCTTTTCCACAACGTACTCCAACTCACCCTCAACCAACACCGGAGCAGGAGGCTCAACGGAAGGCACAACCGGTACCTCATACCTGCGCAACAATGACCGATGAAAAACATTATGAATCGAAAAGGATGCAGGGAGGTCCAAACGGAAGGACACAGGGTTAAGAATCTCCAATATCTTGTACGGGCCGATGAACCGAGGCTTAAACTTAGGAGAAGAAACCCTCATAGGGACAAAACGAGAAGACAACCACACCAAGTCCCCAACACAAAGCCGAGGACCAACACGACGATGGCGGTTGGCAAAAAGCTGAGTCTTCTCCTGGGACAACTTCAAATTGTCCACCACCTGCCCCCAAATCTGATGCAACCTCTCCACCACAGCATCCACTCCAGGACAATCCGAAGATTCCACTTGACCGGAGGAAAATCGAGGATGAAACCCCAAATTACAGAAAAACGGGGACACCAAGGTGGCAGAGCTGGCCCGATTATTGAGGGCGAACTCCGCCAAAGGCAAAAAAGCAACCCAATCATCCTGATCCGCAGACACAAAACACCTCAAATATGTCTCCAAGGTCTGATTAGTCCGCTCGGTCTGGCCATTAGTCTGAGGATGGAAAGCAGACGAAAAAGACAAATCTATGCCCATTCTAGCACAGAATGCCCGCCAAAATCTAGACACGAATTGGGTCCCTCTGTCAGAAACGATATTCTCAGGAATACCATGCAAACGAACAACATTTTGAAAAAACAGAGGAACCAACTCGGAAGAAGAAGGCAACTTAGGCAAGGGAACCAGATGGACCATCTTAGAGAAACGGTCACACACCACCCAGATGACAGACATCTTCTGAGAAACAGGCAGATCCGAAATAAAATCCATCGAGATGTGCGTCCAAGGCCTCTTCGGGATAGGCAAGGGCAACAACAATCCACTAGCCCGAGAACAACAAGGCTTGGCCCGAGCACAAACGTCACAAGACTGCACAAAGCCTCGCACATCTCGTGACAGGGAAGGCCACCAGAAGGACCTTGCCACCAAATCCCTGGTACCAAAGATTCCAGGATGACCTGCCAACGCAGAAGAATGAACCTCAGAGATGACTCTACTGGTCCAATCATCAGGAACAAACAGTCTACCAGGTGGGCAACGATCAGGTCTATCCGCCTGAAACTCCTGCAAGGCCCGCCGCAGGTCTGGAGAAACGGCAGACAATATCACTCCATCTTTAAGGATACCTGTGGGCTCAGAATTACCAGGGGAGTCAGGCTCAAAACTCCTAGAAAGGGCATCCGCCTTAACATTCTTAGAACCCGGTAGGTACGACACCACAAAATTAAACCGAGAGAAAAACAACGACCAGCGCGCCTGTCTAGGATTCAGGCGCCTGGCAGACTCAAGGTAAATTAAATTTTTGTGGTCAGTCAATACCACCACCTGATGTCTGGCCCCCTCAAGCCAGTGACGCCACTCCTCAAAAGCCCACTTCATGGCCAAAAGCTCCCGATTCCCAATATCATAATTCCGCTCGGCGGGCGAAAATTTATGGGAAAAAAAAGCACAAGGTCTCATCACGGAGCAGTCGGAACTTCTCTGCGACAACACCGCCCCAGCTCCGATTTCAGAAGCGTCGACCTCAACCTGAAAAGGAAGAGCAACATCAGGCTGACGCAACACTGGGGCGGAAGAAAAGCGGCGCTTGAGCTCCCGAAAGGCCTCCACAGCATCAGGGGACCAATCAGCAACATCAGCACCCTTCTTAGTCAAATCAGTCAATGGTTTTACAACATCAGAAAAACCAGCAATAAATCGACGATAAAAGTTAGCAAAGCCCAAAAATTTCTGAAGACTCTTAAGAGAAGAGGGTTGCGTCCAATCACCAATAGCCTGAACCTTGACAGGATCCATCTCGAAGGAAGAGGGGGAAAAAATGTATCCCAAGAAAGAAATCTTTTGAACCCCAAAAACACACTTAGAACCCTTCACACACAAGGAATTAGACCGCAAAACCTGAAAAACCCTCCTGACCTGCTGGACATGAGAGTCCCAGTCATCCGAAAAAATCAGAATATCATCCAGATACACAATCATAAATTTATGCAAATAATCGCGGAAAATGTCATGCATAAAGGACTGGAAGACTGAAGGGGCATTTGAAAGACCAAAAGGCATCACCAAATACTCAAAATGGCCCTCGGGCGTATTAAATGCGGTTTTCCACTCATCCCCCTGCTTGATTCGCACCAAATTATACGCCCCACGGAGATCAATCTTAGAGAACCACTTGGCCCCCTTTATACGAGCAAACAAATCAGTAAGCAGTGGTAACGGATATTGATATTTAACCGTGATTTTATTCAAAAGTCGATAATCAATACACGGCCTCAAAGAGCCGTCTTTCTTAGACACAAAGAAAAAACCGGCTCCTAAGGGAGATGACGAAGGACGAATATGTCCCTTTTCCAAGGACTCCTTTATATATTCTCGCATAGCAGCGTGTTCAGGCACAGACAGATTAAATAAACGACCCTTAGGGTATTTACTACCCGGAATCAAGTCTATGGCACAATCGCACTCCCGGTGCGGAGGTAGTGAACCAACCTTGGGTTCTTCAAAAACGTCACGAAAGTCAGACAAGAATTCAGGAATCTCAGAGGGAATAGATGATGAAATGGAAACCAAAGGTACGTCCCCATGAGTTCCTTTACATCCCCAGCTTAACACAGACATAGCTCTCCAGTCGAGGACTGGGTTATGAGATTGCAGCCATGGCAATCCCAGCACCAAAACATCATGTAGATTATACAGCACCAGAAAGCGAATAACCTCCTGGTGATCCGGATTAACACGCATAGTCACTTGTGTCCAGTATTGTGGTTTATTACTAGCCAATGGGGTGGAGTCAATCCCTTTCAGAGGTATCGGAGCCTCCAGTGGCTCCAAATCATACCCACAGCGTTTGGCAAAGGACCAATCCATAAGACTCAAAGCAGCGCCAGAGTCGACATAGGCGTCCGCGGTAATAGATGACAAAGAACAAATCAGGGTCACAGATAGAATAAACTTAGACTGTACAGTGCTAATTGAAACAGACTTGTCAGGCTTCTTAGTACGCTTAAAGCATGCTGATATAACATGAGTTGAATCACCACAATAGAAGCACAACCCATTTTTTCGTCTAAAATTCTGCCGCTCGCTTCTGGACAGAATTCTATCACATTGCATATTTTCTGGCGTTTTCTCAGTAGACACCGCCAAATGGTGCACAGGTTTGCTCTCCCGCAGACGCCTATCGATCTGAATAGCCATCGTCATGGACTCATTCAGACTCGCAGGCACAGGGAACCCCACCATAACATCCTTAATGGCATCAGAGAGACCTTCTCTGAAAATCGCCGCCAGGGCGCACTCATTCCACTGAGTAAGCACAGACCATTTGCGGAATTTTTGGCAGTATATTTCAGCTTCATCTTGCCCCTGAGACAAGGACATCAAGGCCTTTTCCGCCTGAAGCTCTAAATGAGGTTCCTCATAAAGCAACCCCAAGGCCAGAAAAAACGCATCCACATTGAACAACGCAGGATCCCCTGGTGCCAATGCAAAAGCCCAGTCTTGAGGGTCGCCCCGGAGCAAGGAAATTACAATCCTGACCTGCTGTGCAGGGTCTCCGGCAGAGCGAGACTTCAGGGACAAAAACAATTTGCAATTATTTTTAAAATTTTGAAAGTGAGATCTATTCCCCGAGAAGAATTCAGGCAAAGGAATTCTAGGCTCAGACATAGGTGCATGAACAACAAAATCTTGCAAATTTTGTACCTTTGTGGCGAGATTATTCAAACCTGTAGCTACACTCTGAAGATCCATTTGAAACAGGTGAACACAGAGCCATTCAAGGATTAGAAGGAGAGAAAGAGAGGAAGGCTGCAGTATAGGCAGACTAGCAAGTGATTCAATTAAGAGCACACTCAGAACTAGAGGAAAAAAAAAAAAAAATTGTAGCAGACTTCTTTTTTCTCTCCTTTCTCAGCCAGTAATTTAACCCTTTTTTGGGCCGGTCAAACTGTCATGATTCTCAATGGCGAGAGAACATAGCCCAGCATATATGAGAACTAGCTCTTGGAAGATGGAAACTATACTGACCATGAACTAAACCTGCCGCACAACTAGAAGTGGCCGGGTAGCATGCCTACGTTTTTTAACCCTAGATGCCCAGCGCCAGCCGGAGAACTACCTAATCCTAGCAGAGGAAAAGACAGTCCTGGCTCACCTCTAGAGAAATTTTCCCAAAAGGCAGACAGAGGCCCCCACATATATTGGCGGTGATTTTAGATGAAATGACAAACGTAGTATGAAAATAGGTTTAGCAAAATCGAGGTCCGCTTTCTAGATAGCAGGAAGACAGAAAGGACACTTTCATGGTCAGCAGAAAACCCTATCAAAACACCATCCAGAAATTCCTTTAAGACTCTAGCATTAACTCATAACACCAGAGTGGCAATTTCCGATCACAAGAGCTTTCCAGACACAGTAACGAAACAGCAGCTGTGAACAGGAACAAAATGCAAAAACACACAAGGACAAAAGTCCAACTTAGCTGGGAGTTGTC